>NC_133619.1:365387220-365677220 GCF_048593235.1 Sminthopsis crassicaudata | reverse complement strand
ATGATAAAATAATATTTTATCCTAAAGTCTACAAGAATCCATTAGGTTTTATTTAGTGAGAATGGACAAATAGGGAGAGAAAGTATGAGTTGGTTATCTTCTGGATCATGGGTTAGGGAAAGATGAAATTTGAAGCAAGTAAGTCATTGCTTATTAACCAGGAAAAAAATTTTGAGAATCAGAATGAGGGTGGTGGCCATGACAGCAAAGAGAAAGGGACAGATGAAGAGATGGATGGAAGTATAAACAATAAGAGTTGGCCACTGATTCTATAAACAGGGGAAGGAACAGTAAGGAGTCAAAGTAAATTAATGCATACGTTAATTAATTAATTTAAAAGCATTTCTTTAACTGCTTACAATATGTGAAGTACTGCTCTGAGTATTGAGATCACAAAGAAAAACAAAAGTTTCTGTTCTCTGGGAGTCACATTCTAACTCAAGGAGACTACACATTGAATAGGCTTTAGCAGCAAGTCAGATGGAAAGGACCCATATTCTTTAAGGAATGATGGCAAAGCAAATAGTAATGCATCTTATTAAAGTCATTTCCATGAATAAAACCATATTTATTTCTAATGATGAGCCATTTCATAGTACTAAGGACTTTGATGATGGGAACTTTTTTTCCCAGTTCTTTAGTAGCTGTGTCGTTAGTAGATATCTGCCTATTATTGTTACCTGGATTGTCCATATGGTAGTTAAGGAGCCTAATCTGTAGAGACCTAAATATGAACCACATTGTGAGATTTCCCAGGATAATTTCGAAGGGACAATATGAACCAAAGGGAAAGTATTCTTTAAAATCATCCCAAAATTGGACCTGGTCCCTCTAAGCCTAGTGCTGGAAGGCTCTAAATCACAGATTTCACAGCCTTTTGCTAGTCTCAATTTTCATTCTAAATAATAAGATTGACTGACATTTATAGAGTTCTTTCAGGTTGGCAAAGTGCAACAGAGTAAAATAAAGAGAATTAAATTTAGAAGCATGGGAATTAAATTTGAATTCCAGTTTCACTATTTACTTAACCTTGACTTTGAGCAAGTCTTTCCACCTCTCTGGACCTTAATTTCCCCATCTGTAACATCAGAAAATTAAACTAGATGATCTGAAAAGTCCCTTCTAGATATAGATCTTAGAGTAATTTGATCCTCACAACAATCTCATCAGGTAACTAGAACAGGTGTTATCCCCCATTACAGATGAGAAAACAGACTATTCAGAAGATTTAAACTCTTTGCCAGGGTCATACCATTAGTCAATGTAGGAGGCAAAATTCAAATCTTTGATGGTTTCAGATCCACTAAGTTTTTTCTTTTATCAGAACAATTGCAAAACTACATTTGGCCCTTCTGCTTCCTTCTCTAATGATTATCTTATTGCCTACAAAATATTTGTGTAGCAAGATCACTATACTTTGCAAAACTGTCCATGCAAGGCTCCCACAATGACCTTGCTCATGAACAACAGCATTGTTTTCATAATAATTTCCTATTGATTAGGTAGGCATGATGTGCTAGGACACCAGACAGAGCAAACAAAAGGTGTGGTTCAGTCTTCTAAGAAAATGGCTTGAAATTTTGCACTCTCCTTCTGTTGTTTTTTTTTCCAAGTTAAATTATGCTTTAGTTGTCTGATAATTAGAGACAGCCATATTGAATTTGTAAAAACACTGCTAATTAAACATTCAGTTACCGTCAACAGAGAAGGGAAACACACCTTCATGTATTTCTTCTGAACTAGTTTAACCTAGGACTCAAAGGCAAGGATTCTAGTAGAATAACAATTACTGTTTAGTGCCCTCACATCTGAATAATCTTTATGCATCTGGATTTCATATTTTCTTTTAAATTGTAGATGCAAGCTAGTCTCCTTGCTAACAAAATGCTTTCTTCATCCTACACTGAATCCCACAGCAAATCCCCACATATCTTTGCAAATCTCAAAGATATTAAGGCATTTAACTTTTTTTTTCATTTAGACCTTTGAAGTGTGGTGTGACTGGAATAATTTTAGAGTTCTAACCTGTCGTCTGAATAGGAAATTAAGGAAACCGCCTGTCATCTTGGTAGCCAGTCCAATAACTAATTACTTATGGATTTTAAGTCAAATTTGAGAAAGATAAATATTTAAATAAAACATAAAATCATTTAGAAATACTGCTAAGTGTTTTATAATTATTGTCTCAAAAGAAGCCATTACCTAAGTGATGTATTCGTTTGTTTCTTATGGAACCTGGCAGCTCTTTCAATGTAGGGGGAGGGGACAAAGAAAGGTAGCTTTAGTGATGGAAGATTATTGTGTGTGTGTATACGTGTGTGTTTAAAGGCATTCAAGTACAGTGCAATCTTAGAAAATATTGAATATGGTTTGGAAGGGCTTGGTTTTTTCAGGAGGGTTGAAACCACATTGTATGTCAAGTACTACCCTAGAAATAGGGCTGAAATAGCTGCTTGAAAAGGCAGAAGTGTCATCCCAGTAGATTCCAGATTCAATGGTGATAATATTATTGGGATACTTCTGGGATTGAAAGAGACTTGGATCAAGTGGAGTAAAGGTTGGAAAGGGGTATGGAAAAATGAACTCCCTCAGCCTGCAATGTCCATACCATTTATTTAGACTTAGCATATGTATGCTCATATTGGCAGTTTTCTCTTTTTCTATGCCTTACAAGGGCGTTTCCTTTTTCTCAATAGCTCTCACTATTAGAAGCAATATGACCTCAGAACCACAATCTTAGACATGGTCATCTACCATAGGGTATCCAATTAGCTGAATACAGTCTGAGGACTCATTATGTCTCTCACAACCAGGTATAAAACAATGGGAATCCCTACCACAACCACCACCAAGGGATCTGGCTTGGCCAGGACCTCAAAAAACAATGCCTAACATATTTAGAAGCAATACATACACTCATACACAAGGGTAGCATTAGGCTGCCCATAGGATACTAACACTGAACAGAGACAGAATTTTTCCAGCTATCAAGTTCTTCATGGCATCACTGCTCTGCATTAACTCCATAACCAGGCTAAGAAATGTCTGGTCAGAGTCACAGAACATACACTGGAAAATATAGAGCTGCTTATATAGCATTAGCCCCATTGATTCTGGATAGGAGCACAAGATATTTTATGGAACTGGGCAGTTTGGATTCCATGAAATGTTATTTGCAGACCTCTTTATCTACATCTTTGAACCCCAGGAGTTGTCTGTTAAGAGATTTACAAGTAGTTATCAAATGCAAAAGCCCTGAGATAGTGTTTCTCTATCTATGCAGTAAGTTGCTTGAGAGCAGAAACTATTTCTTTTATTTCTTTCGATTCCCTAATACCTTACCTTAAACCAAGTGAACATTCAATGAATGTCTGTTACAGTTAACAAATGTTTAATGTGTTTCACGATGATGATGCCAGTGGTTCTATGATCTTAAGATAATTTTCTAGTTTCTTAGAAAGGCATCTGAATATCTAGCATTCTGATTGTCAGAACAAAGGAAAATGAATCCTGAGAGGAAGAGGTCAATACAAGAAACTAAGGAACCAATGATGAGACCAAGCAGAGTTGACTACACCTACCAAAAACAGAAAGGAGATGAAGACGCAAAGCCCCTATTCAGGAACTAAATAAACCCAGAGAGTTTTGCAAATCAAAGAAATTATTACAGAATTACTTGAGACAAAGAGACCCAAAGAAGTAAGAAATTAATTCTTCATTAGGACTACATGAATACCTAGTAATAATAATAATAATAATAATAATAATAATAATAATAAATCAAGAGACAAAAGGAAATTAAAACTTATGGAAAGAATTCTAAAAATAAATATCTTATTTAAAAAATAGCAAACTTTTCCCCAAGAAATGAAATCCCTACAAACTACAAAAGACATAAATCAGTGAATCAAGGAGAAATCGATAATTCAGGAAAAAAATTATTATTATTTAAAAGATTAAAGGAAGAAAATGTAAGATTTCTCATATTTTAAACATTGACCTGGAAAATAGATAACAGAAATAATTTAAAGAAAATTGAACTCCCTGAATACCATGATTATTTAAAGAAAAACTAGATGTTATATTTTAAGAAACCATAAATGAAAATCTAAACCTATGACAACCAAAAGACAGAGTAGAAACTGAAAGAATCCATCCATCATCTCTTGAAAGGAACCCTAAAGGAAAAGTTCCAGATATGTCAAAGCCAAAATCCAGAACTCCATATCAAAGGGGAAAAGTACTGTATCCATCTAGAAAGAAGCAATTCAAATACCAAGAAACTATAGTCAAAATCAAATAAATATGTCTGCCTAAAACTAGAGTATATATTGGAAAATTATATAGGCTAACACTAAAAATAATTTATTCTGCAGAGCTCAGCATAACATTATAGGTGGAAAATGAAGATTAAAATGGGGCAAGGGAGCCAGGAAAAAAAACTATAATCTAAGGCCATGTTTTAGATTGCCTTTTGAACAGATGAGGATTGGCTAAAAAAATTGTGGTAAATGAATGCAATGAAACATTGTTGCGCCGTAAGAAATGACCAAAGACAATTTCAGAGAATCATAGGTAATATGAACTGATACGGAGTGTTGTGACCAGAATCAGTAGAATAATTTGCATAAGAACAACATTGGGAAAAAATCAACTCTGAAAGACTTAAGAATACTAATCAAAGAAATATTCAACCACTTTGTCTAAGGAGCAAACCCAACTAGATTAGAAATAGAGCAGATCAAAGATCACATCCCAGTCAATAAGTAGTAAAGATTTCCAACCTGCATGAGATAGAAAGACCTGATCTTTAGTCAGAGGGAAAAAAACCTGGAGCTTTTGGGGTTGTTTTTTGTTGGTAGTAGTAATGGTGGTGGTGGGTATTTGGTTTGGTTTTGAAGTGGGAGGGTTGGTGTTTTGTTTTTGTTTTTTACAAAAGCACCCTTTTAGTATTAGGTGGTCCCAGGGACTTTTGAATATAACCACAACAATATCAAATGATCAACAAGCATTTAGTAAGTGCCTATTACATACTAGATATTATACTAAGCTCTGGAGATACAAAACTAAGACCTCCCTTACCCTCAAGGAATTTGTAGTCTGGCTGGTATATATACATATAAATAAATTCAAAATATAAAAGGTATACGCAAACTAATTTTTTGAAGTGGGCACTAGGACATGGGGGCAACAATTGAATTAAGGGATTTAGAGATTCTAAAAGTCCAGGATAAGGAGGAGGTACATACCCGACTTCTTGGGCAGTCTCTATAAAGGCACAGAAACAGGTCAGACAAGGAAAAACACAAGGGCTGGTACAATTTCTTTCATGTCAGGAGTTGCACTCATGAATTCATTAGTCATTCTGGCTGTTTCTGTCTTTATATGTCCCTCTCTTCCCTTTGGGGCAAAAGGTCTAGTTTAACTTGTCTGCATCACTGGCCAATGAAGCATATATTTTAGGAAGAGCAGCCCCTAGATGCCTGGGGTGCCTTCATTTTCCAGGCAATCAACTCCAACCTTCGATAAAAGAGGTGGTTTTCATTTAGACAAAAAAATGGTGGATGCAGTGTATTTTAAAGCCCCCCAAAGTTCCCCTCCTCCACTAATCCTACATGTTTTGTCTCTCCCTTCTTCTCAGTTTCTTCTTTTCCTCTAAGATTCATTTGTTTTGTATTCCATTAGCCTCTTTATTTCTTTCTTAACTTCATCACCTTCTTCTAGGCCTTATTCTCTGTTGGAAAAATCTTATCTTATCAAGATCAATCTCTTTAATAATTTCATAGCCAAAATCTAACCAATTTAAATAAACCTTCTTGAACTAAGAAGAAGCAAAGAAGTATATTTTTTACCTAAATTTTACCCTCCTGAAATTGGAAGTTTCTATGTCTATGCCCTTATCACAAACCCCAACACAAGACTACTGGAAGGAAGAAAATAAACATTTCTTAAGCACTATTATGTGGCAGTCACTATGCTAAGCTCTTTTATAAATATTATCTTATTTATCTCTCACAAAAACTTTGCAATACAGGCTCTGTAATTATTTTTTTTATTTTTGCAGTTCAGGAAACTGAGATAAAGTGACTTATTCAGGGACACACAGCTAATAAATGTCTGAGGCAAGACAACTTATTCTCTGAATAAGACAACTTGGGTCTTCCTGAGTCCGGTCCAAGCACCTTCTACTGTACTACCGGTTGTCTATGTCATTGGGACTTTTTTAGATTTCATCCTTTGTAAGATCCAGAGAGGTACAGCAAGAGCAAAAGCAAGGAGGCAAAAGTCAAAATATGAGGGACAGCAAGGACAATTTGTTGGACCATACATTGCATGAAGGGGAATATTGTGGAAGTTAATATGTTAAGGGCTTTAGATCAAATGGAATTGCTTGTATTTGAACTTAAAGGCAACAGGGACCCCCTGGAGCTTCATGGATTTCATAGGCTATAGGACTGGATAGGAAATTGGAAATCATTTAAATTCTAGACCAGCCACTTGTCTGTCAGTCTCCCAGAATAGAGAAAGGTAAATCAGTTGGATCCTTAGTCATGGCAATGCATAGCAGCAGGTCACTATATTGGCAGATCTCTCTAGCTCTTATGTTATTCTCTGACCAGAACAGACAGAGGTCAGAGAATACAAACAGGCATTACAACATAAATTGACCTTCCTAATTCCTACAAAAAAGATGCATGGATTTTTTTTTCTTATTTCTCTCTGCTTTTGCTCATCCTGTTCTCCTTGTACACATTTGTTCCTGCCTCTGCTTCTGATTCTTTCTTAAAATCCTCATATTACTGTCACTCACAGTTGTCTTGACTATTAAGTCATTATTGAACCATATAGTCTATCCAGGGTTTTTTCTTGCTTTCTTTTTTCCTGTAGCAGGCAAGTTATTTACACAAAGGATTATTATAAAGAAGGTATGTGACCAAAACTTACTGTGCTTTTGGTCTTTCCAAATCCTATTTTTAAAAACTGAGCTTGTATATAATTCCTGACTTTTCTCTTTTGAGTTCCTCTTAGTTTAAGTTAGTGGTTTTATTGGAGAAATAATGTGTTGGAGTGAATTCAGGAATAGTCTTAGAGTTAAAGTCATTTGGGTTTCAATCCTACATATTAACTATGTTACAGGTATTTCCACAGAATTATTGCATCACAGAATTTGAGAGCTGGAAATCAGGATGTGCTAAAGCTAACTCACACTAGTGACTGTTGTTTTTAGGATGAGCATTTACACTTCAAAAATCAGCAAATGTTTCAAATTAGGGTTTGATTTATCATTTTGTTTACTGTCTAAATTTAAGGAAGTGATGGAAAAATGTTAGTAAAGCAATTAAATGTTAAAGTGTATTATTAGTATTTTTTCCAGAGAGCCAGTTATTAAAAGATTTAACTGTATACTACTGATTGGAGATGGCCTCTTACAGGGGCCATCTTAGCTAACCCATCCATAAAAAAAGTCCCCACTATAATACACATGACAAATGCCTCTGCTTCAAGAGCTCCTTTGAGAGGCAACACACCACCTCCAGAGTCAATACATTCTACTTTTGGATAGTTCTAATTGTTTAGAATACTCTTTTCCTCTTGACCTTAAGCCTAAATTAGTCTCTTTGTGATTTCCACTTAATGTTCCCAATTCTACAATGTCATCCTAATGGAAAAACCTACCCTTTCAGTCTCTTCCTGCTCTAATGCATCTTCCCTTCCTGAAAAATAAAAACAAAAACAACTCTCCCTTAGGCCTAGATATGGTTATGCTATTTCTCTGTTCAAAATCTTCAGGGGCTCCCTATTGCTTTCAGTCAGTCCACAAATATTTAGCCAGACACTGTTAAGCACTGAGGATACAAAGAAAGGTAAAAACCATCTGTGGCCTTAAAGCAGCTAGGTAGCACAGGAGATAGAGTCCAGGTTCTGGAGTCAGGAAGAACTGAATTCAAATCCAGGCAAGTCACTTTCCTCAAATTTATAATGGGGATCATAATAACAGCTATCCACAAGGTCATGATGAGGATTAAATGAAATAATATTTGTAAAAGTCTTAGCACAGTGCCTGGCACAGAGTAGGCTCTTAATAAATTCTTGTTCTCTTCCTTGTTCACTCAAAGATAGTCTAACAAGGAAGACAATATATAAATAACTAGGTACATATATTCTGTATGAAGACTAGATCAATGGTGATCCCAGAGAAGGCACCTAAACTAAAGAGAGAGTAACTTTCAGGTCTCAAACCTGTCACTGAGTTAGGGAGGGGTTTAACCCAAGCAAGCCTTTCCCTGGCAGAACAATTTTGTTCTAATTGCTATAATATTCTATGTGGCTGAAGCAGATGCTGGGGCACACTTAAAACTTAAGTCAGACATTGAAGATGCCAAGATCACCCACTACAACCTGAGCCATCCCCAGTCACCCTGACTTTTGTCTTGTTACTGAGCTGCAATGACTCTGAGAGAGAGGCTGACAATTTTGCAGGGTTCTGCCTCACTTAAATCTTATTCACATGGGAGTCAAGATATCACCCCATGGTGTCATGGGTCCTCTTTGAAAATAAAGGACAAACAAAACAACCATTTTGTTTTGGGTTTTTTTTTTCCTTTTCAACAAATTGGGGAAGGGAGAAATAAGTGCTTCATGATTGAAAAAAATTACATAATTTAAAAACTTGAAGATAAAAAATCTATTCGATTTTGTAATTCAGAAGCATTGGTAAGTTTGGAAAGAGTAGTTTGGGTTCAATGTTGAGGTCAGAAGTCAGGTTGAAGAGGGTTTAGATGATTTTCTCAAGTTGCTTAGCCAAAAAATGGAGAGATGAGAAAAAAAGTTAGTGGGGATGGTCAGAGCATTTGAAAATTATTAACAACAAGGAAGGCAAGGACATGTTTTCAGGAAGTAGGGAAAAAACCAGTAGCAAAGATGAAGATTACAGACAGTGGCTGATAGAGTGGATGGGATATCTGTTGGAAAGGATGGGTTAGAAAGATGGGATAAAGGTGCTTAGAGAGGGGTTTCCTTTAGAAAAGAGAAGGGTGAACTCTTAATATCAGATAGTAGTAAAGGTGGAAATATTTAAGAAGATATCTGAATAATGTAAAATCAGGAAAGGAAAATGTGCTCTCAAAAAATTTTTAATGAGGCATGATACAAGGTCTTTTCAACTGATAGGGATATAGTGGAAAGCTTGAGGAAGGTTGAGATTCGGAAGAGCCACTGTGGGGAGTGGGATAGTATATCAATTGGAAAGAAGACTTAGTTGAGTTTAAGAAACATAAATTTTTAGAGGACATAGTTACTTTGGTTTCATAATTATGTTCAAATCTCTTCAGCAGCATATAAATGGAGCAAAGTCATGGATTATGGTAGTAATCTAGAATTGGAGTTTGACAAGGTATGACCAGCACTAGGACAAGGTGACAAGAGATTCAAAAAATAGTGTAGAATTAAACTAGTTCCCTAAGAAATCAAAATGGATAAAGAATATACCCAATGTATGGTATGATGGATTGGGAAAGAACTGAGGAATGGAAGAAATATAGAAAATGGTGAGGAAAGGATCATAAGTATAGGGAATGACAAAATGATAAAAAGTTAGACTCAGATAAAAGATTCTCAAAATACATGAGCATGAAAACAAAGCAATAGCTATGGATAATAACAAGAAAAAGGGTATAATCATCTCTTTGTGTTGAAATGGATTGAGGGCATAGTTCATGGGAATTGAGGGGACTGAAGAACTGGAAAGTTAGGATATTTGAGTGATCATTAATATACATGTAGAGATCCCTTAGAATGAAGGCAGGAGTTGAGCTGTAGGAGAAAATCATGAATCAGTCAAAGAGCTAATTGAGAAAGGAGAGAGCAAGTTCTGGAGATCAGTGGATAAATCTAATTATCCAGAATCTGTATAAATTTTAAGATAAAGTTACAACTGCTTTGACTGATAAATTTTAAGTCTTTCTGTAGTCTGATGCCACCTTACCTTTTCTTTCTCTATATCACATCATCACATTCAGGCATTGCATGCTCCAGCCTAATTGAATCATTGCCTATATCCTGGCCATGCTCTAGGCTTTCCTGAATCCATGGCTTTGCTTATCCTTTTCATTTATTTCCTTTGAATTCCTATTTGTCCTTCAAATTCTGATTCAAATGTCCCCTCTTCCATGAAACTTTTCCTCATCCCTTCCCCATTCTCCTGCTACTCAGTATCATTTTTTTACTTAAATTTCCCTGGGACCAGGGTTGGGGCCAGGGAATGCTGCATGCTGCATTTCCACCCTGGCATCACAGACCTTTCCTGCTGACTTTCTAAGTTGCCTTCAGCTGAAAAACATTCTATTCTGTCTTTTTGTGTGTTTTGATGTTCTATAATTTGTTTAGTCATTAATTAAAGGAATTTAGAGCAGTATGGGAGAGAGCACAGCTAGTTCTACCTTTACTCTGCCATCTTGGCTCCACCTTCCCCTTTATGTCTCTCTGATAAACTTATCATTATAATATATAATTTTAGCAGACTACAGAAAATCATCCCCATGATAATACACTATGATCAAGTAAGATTTATATCAGGAATGCAGGGCTAGTTCAATATTAGAAAAACTATCAGTATAATTGGCCATATTAATAACCAAATTAACAAAAACAATATGATCATCTCAATAGATGCAGAAAAAGCATTTGATAAAATTCAACATCCATTCCTAATTAAAAGCACTTGAGAGTATAGGAATAAATGGGCTTTTCCTTAAAATAATCAGTAGCATCTATTTAAAACCATTAGTAAGCATCATATGTAATGGGGATAAACTGGAACCATTCCCAATAAGCTCAGGAGTAAAACAAAGTTGCCCACTATCACCATTACTCTTCAATATTGTATTAGAAATGCTAGCTTTGGCAATAAGAGTTAAGAAAGAGATTAAAGGAATTAGAAAAGGCAATGAGGAAACCAAATTATCACTCTTTGCTGATGATATGATGGTATACTTAGATAACCCCAGAGATTCTACTGAAAATCTATTAGAAATAATCCACAACTTTAGCAAAGTTGTAGGATACAAAATAAACCCACATAAGTCATCAGCATTCTTATATATCACTAACAAAATCCAACAGTTAGAGTTACAGAGAGAAATTCCATTTTAAAGTAACTATCGATAGTATAAAATTAGGAATCTATCTGCCAAGGGAAAATCAGAAACTATATGAGCAAAACTACAAAACAATTTCCACACAAATAAAGTCAGATCTAACCAATTCGGTAATGAACTGAACCAGCTACACCTAGTGAAAGTCCTCTGGGAGATGACTATGAACCACTACATAGAATCCCCAATCCTTCTATTTTTGTCTGCCTACATTTCTGATTTCCTTCACTAAGACTAACTGTACACTATTTCAAAGTCCAATTCTTTTTGTTAAATTATATTATATATATTAAATGCTTTTGGATAGGGCAAGCAAATATAATAAAGATAACAATACTGCCTAACTAATCTATTTATTTAGTGCTATACCAATGAGACTCCCAAAAAACTATTTTAATGACCTAGAAAAAATAACAACAAAGTTCATATGGAAAAACAAAAGGTCAAGAATTTCAAGGGAATTAATAAAAAAAAAAAAACAACAACAACAACAACAAATGAAGGTAGCCTATCTGTACCAGATTTAAAATTATATTATAAAGCAGCGGTTACCAAAACTATTTGGTATTGGCTAAGAAATAGACTAGTTGATCAGTGTTAGGTTCAAAGCTCAAAACAGTCAATAACTTTAATAATCTAGTCTTTGACAAACCCAAAAACCCCAGATTTTGGGATAAGAACTCACTGTTTGACAAAAATTGCTGGGAAAATTGGAAATTAATGTGGCAGAAAATAGGTATTGACCCACACTTAACCACCAAGGTAAGATCAAAATGGGTTCATGACCTAGGCATAAGGAATGAGATTATAAATAAATTAGAAAAACATAGGATAGTTTACCTCTCAGACCAAAGAGGAACTAGAGATCATTATTGGTCACAAAATAGAAAATTTTGATTATATCAAATTGAAAAGCTTTTGTACAAACAAAACTAATGCAGACAAGATAAAAAGGGAAGCAATAAACTGGGAAAACATTTTTACAATCAAAGGTTCTGATAAAGGCCTCATTTCCAAAATATATAGAGAATTGACTCTAATTTATAAGAAATCAAGCCATTTTCCAATTGATAAGTGGTCAAAAGATATGAACAGACAATTTTCAGATGAAGAAATTGAAATTATTACTAGTCATATGAAAAGATTCTCCAAGTTCTGCTCCAAGTTAATCAGAGAAATGCAAATTAAGACAACTCTGAGATACCATTACATACCTGTGAGATTGGCTAGAATGACAGGAAAAGAGAATGCTGAATGTTGGAAGGAATGTGGGAAAACTGGGACACTGATAAAATGTTGGTGGAATTGTGAATACAATGCGCCAATCTAGAGAGCAATTTGGGACTTTGCTCAAAAAGTTATCAAACTGTGCATACCCTTTGACCCAGCAGTGTTACTACTGGGCTTATATCCCAAAGAGATTTTAAAGAAAGTAAAGGGACCTGTATGTGCAAGAATGTTTGTGGCAGCCCTCTTTGTAGTGGCCAGAAACTAGAAACTGGGTGAATACCCATCAATTGGAGAATGGCTGAATAAATTGTGGTATATGAATATTATGGAATATTATTTTTCTGTAAGAAATGTCCAGCAGGATGATTTCAGAAAGGCCTGGAGAGACTTACATGAACTGATGCTGAGTGAAATGAGCAGGAACAGGAGATCATTATATACTTCAACAACAATACTATATGATGATCAATTCTGATGGGCATGGCCATCTTCAACAATGAGATGAACCAAATCAGTTCCAATAGAGCAGTAATGAACTGAACCAGCTGCACCTAGTGAAAGTCCTCTGGGAGATGACTATGAACCACTACATAGAATCCCCAATCCTTCTATTTTTGTCTGCCTACATTTCTGATTTCCTTCACTAAGACTAATTGTACACTATTTCAAAGTCCAATTCTTTTTGTACAGCAAAATAACTATATGGACAAGTATACATATATTGTATTTAACTTATACTTTATCATATTTAACATGTATTGGTCAACCGGCCATCAGGGGAAAGGGGTGGGGGGAAAGAGGGGGAAAGTTGGAACAAAATGTTTTGCAATCGTCAATGCTAGAAAATTACCCATGCATATATCTTGTAAATAAAAAGCTATAAAAAATATTTTTTTGGCCTCTGTGTCTTCTTTTCTACTAGACTTCAAGTTTCAAGAGATCAAGGGCAATCTTATCCAAGTTTCAAACTTCTCCAGCACTTAACTACATACACTAGGAAGTTATATAAATGTTTATTGTTCATGATGTAGCATGGAGTCCACCATCACCAAGTAATGTTCTTTTTAGCCTTCCTGTTCTGATTTCTCAATATGTGGGGGGTTTTTTCTGCTCTATCACTCTATCTCATACTAAATCTCTAATTATGAGCATTTACATATTATTTTAAGGTCTACAATGTATTTCACATATGACATCCATTTTATTCTCATGACAACCCTGTGAGGTAGGTACTTTTATTAACTACATTTTAAATATTAAGAAAAAAAGGCAAAGAAAAGAGGCAAAGTCACTTAAGTGACTTGCCAAAGACCGCATAGGTAGTATTAGCAGCAGAATTTGAACACAGATCTTCTTGATTCCAAAGTCAACAATCTGTGGCATCAGACTATCCACTTCATCAACACATAGTGGATAAAGGAAACAAAAGAATTTTAAATTGCATAACATAATTTGGGGAAATGATCAAAAATGATTCAGTTCTAAAATGGAAACTAAAAAGCTTCATAAATGGTTGACATAAAATAAAAAACAAGAGTTAATAAGACAAGAATTTCTTAGATAACAGCCAATGAGCTGCAAGGTAGAATATGCTAAAATCTCATGAGGAAGATATCTGTGCATGATGTCAGACAAATTGTAATTCCAAAAATTGTAACCAGTCCTATCCATCAGATATTGTACTGGCAAAATAATTGTGGTTACTTATCAAAGTACTAAAAAAGGAAAACTAGGATATGAAATCAGTTCTGATTTGTCCAGCACTGCCTGGAGAAAAGATTGTTCTAATGCTAGATGACCAATAACATTTCTTTAGATATAAATATCCCTAGCATGGAGAAGGGCAATTTTTAGGCTAACCTCATTTAATGAACTATCCTTTAAGACATCTGACTCTCTGTTCACATCCAAGAGTCACTTGACAACCTTCTAGTAGTGTCATCTGGTCTAGTGTCATCTGGTCTCTGAAGTAGCCTTAAACATGAGGAAGACATCCTCCATCTAGAAGGTAGCAATTAATTCTTAAGAAAGGCATATTGCCTAATGTGAAATTATCTGGTTTATCAGTCAGTCCCTTGTGAGTTTAGTTAATGTGATCTATTTCTCAGGGGATAACTACTTTTAGATAAATTAGTAAAATTAATTTTTCTGAAACAGGAAAATAGAATACAAGATTCCAGACTGCTATCAAGCTACAGAAATCTAGCAAACCATGCCTGACAGAACCATTCTCCTTCTCTCTGCATATCTTTCTGTCTCTATCCTTTAATTTCTTGCCAGCAATGTCCTCAGCATTGTCAAATAGTTTAACATCAGAAGTTGATGTGGTCTCATTAGGAGAAATGACATTAAAGAAGTATCAACATCTGCTTTGCCATGGCACCTTAAGGATTGTGGGATTTTTCCATTTGACTTGCAACTGAAATCTTTCCTATATGTTCTCTTGCTTATTAGAATGTGAGTTCCTTGAAAAGGAAACTATTTGCTTTGCACATAGTAAGCATTTAATAAGTGTTTCTTTCATTCAATTAACTGGATCTCTTCCTTTCATCCCATTGCTAATCTTGACTAAAATACCTATGAGAAAGTTTCTTAGCCCCTTTGATGCTGATTCAGGTCCTCCAAAACAGTAGTCCTTTGTCTCCTGTTTAACCTCAACTAGAATTTTTTCTGAGAATCTTAAAATATATCTCATATCTAGACCTACCCTGATATGGGCAAAAGAGTTCCCAAATTTCATGCCAGAATTCAAAATACACAAGACAGGTTTTATTTGACTACCACAGAAAAATAAATAAAACTAAGGAATCACAGAAATTTAAAAACAGTGGGTACAATTCTCAGTTCTGATCACCCTGGTGAATCTCACTCACAACCCTGGGACATATATAGGCCTCCAAATTTATAGTACTGTAGAGGACTGAAACTCTGAAAAAGGTGTGCTTGAAAGAGACAAGAGCACTTAAGGCTAATTACCTATTTGATGTACAATAATGGCTCTATTAGCATATGTTTAGATGATGGCTCTACATCAGCCAGAGAGTCTTTAGAAGTTCAGTACTTAGATATGACCAATTAGCCAAGAAGCAATCCGATGGGAGAAAGGGATTGCATAATCAATCAGCCAGGAAGCAACCTGATGGGAGAAAGGGATTACAATTGGGGAGAGTAGAGTTGTCTGCAGCCAGGACAACTGAGATATCCCCTGGAGAGGTGAAATTGGTTCCTCTCCAGCCTATGGATCCCTTGCCTCCAGGCACAGTAGGCTCAACCATTTCACCTCCTGAGAATGCTTACAAAACAGTGTCCATCCATACACTAATGTGGGAAACTGGGGAATACATAGATAATATCCTAGTCACTAATACAGATAGACAATGCATGACTTATCAACTAGGAGAAGTTAGTCTCATCAGGTTTACTGATACAGATTCCTAATAGACAATCTGGTGATAGTTGCCCAGATTCTGACTCCAAGCAACAGAATCCAGGAACGTTCTAGACTGCAGCAGTTACAGCTGACTGTCCTATGCTCACTATCTATATAAATGGCATACTATTAGGATTGGTAGACACAGGTGCAAATCGTTCAGTCATTAGAGGTGCCAACTGGCCCAGTCACTGGCCAAAGATTAAAGCAGACACCTATATGTCTGGTATAGGAGAGTCAATAGCAGCTGATGTTAGTGCTGCCCTTTGAGATGGACTTTTGAAGGTGAAACAGGAGTTTTTACTTCTTTTATAGTTGAAAAAATCCCCATAAATCTGTAGGGAAGAGACATTTTACAACAGTTATGATTACAAATGTATACTTCGGTTTTTAGGCGGGGCTGCTGTTGAAGACCTGCCAACACTCTCACCTGTTCCTATAATGGAAAACTGATACACCAGTGTGGATAAAACAGTGGCCCTTAGCTAGCGATAAAATTCAGGTCTTATTAGATATAGTACAAGAGTAACTTGACCAAGGACACTTACAACCTTCTCTAAGTCCTTGTAATTCCCCTGTATTTGTTGCAGGAAAGAAATCTGGAAAATGGAGGGTATTGACTGATTTAAGAAAAGTAAATGAACAGATGGAAACTATAGAACTCTTCAGCCTAGACTTCCATCTCCTACTCAATTGCCTAGAGAATGGCCTCTTTGGCTTATAGACATTAAGAATTGTTTCTATTTTAATCCTCTAGATAAAGATATGAAAAAATTTGCCTTTTCAGTGCCCAGTATTAACTTAGCTGAGCTTTATAAAAGATATAAATGGACAGTTTTGCCACAGGTTATGAAAAACAGCCATACTATGTGTCAAATGTATGTTGCTGCTGCTCTTACTCCAGTAAGAAAAGCATTTCCAAAAGTAATGTTATTAAATTACATGGATGATATATTGGGATGTGCCTCTGAGGAACAAATGTTAGAAGCATGTTTACAAAAGACCATAGAAATACTAAGGAACTACAAATTGCACATAGCTCCAGAAAAAATTCAAAGACATGTTCCTTTTCAATATTTAGGATATGAAGTATATCCTAAGGTGCTTATAGTACAAAAACTTAAGAACAGAGAAGCTAAACATCTTAAATGACTTCCAGAAATTGATAGGAGATATCCAATGGATGCGTCCCGTGCTAGGCTTGACTACCTGTCAATTGCAACCATTATATGACATTTTAAGGGGAGACAGTGCTTTAAATTCACCACGCCAGCTTACAAAAGAAGCTCAAGAGGCTTTGAGACAAGTTGAACTGGCTTTATCCAATGTGGTTAAAGAATCACTCAAAATTCCTTGGAAATATCAGTTTTTGCCACACAAGAGACACCTATAGCAGTCCTTCGTCAAGGAGATAGTGTGATAGAGTGGGTGAACCTCCCAGCACAACCAGAACAAAGCCTTACTCCTTACCCCAGTGCTTGTAGCTGGAATTTTATTAAAGATCATTGAGCTAGCAGAACAATTATCTGGGATATGACCTGACAAGATATACACCTTTTATACTAATGCACAAGTTAATGTGTGCTGTGAAACCATCCCAGAGTGGCAAATTTTATTAGCTATGGCTCCAGATTTTACTCGCAAGTCTCCATTAAAGATAACCAGACTATTACATAATTGGTGATGGATTCTTTAAGAAAAAGTTTCTAAAGTTTCTCTTAAAGGACCAACTATCTTTACAGATACATCCAACCATAATATTTGCGCTGTATATTCTTGTGACAACTATAAAGAGAGTAGTCATAACTCCTTTTCAGTCCACTCAGGAGAATGTATTATATGCAATCATTCTAGCTCTTACTTATTATCCAGGATATATAAATATAATATCTGATTCAGCCTATTTAGTAGGTATGGTACAAAGAATTGCCACAGCCAAAATAAAATTTGTAGCCTCTAATATATGCTCCCTCCAGGGAAAATTGGATATCTCCTATCAATTTCTGAAAGTCATTTAAGATGTTCAACTCCTCTGTACTTAATGAAAGTTTTTTTACTGTAAGCACTTTAGGGTATACTTCCTATCCTAAATATTGAAAAGGAGCATGTCTTTGAATTTTTTCTGGAGCTATGTGCAATTTACATGCTTTGAGACCCAATGAAATTTGGCAAATGGATGTGACCCATTATAAATCTTTTAGTTATCTGTCTTTTATCCATGTTGTAGTAGACAGACACCTTTTCAGGATTCACTTTTGCAATACCAGCAGCAAAAGAGACAGCCCGAGTGGTCACTGAATTCCTTATACAAGTATTTGCAATTATGGGTGCACAACACACAATAAAAACAGATAATGGACCTGCATGTACTTCCAAACATTTTGCACACTTTTGTGCACCGTATACAATTTTACACACCATTGGCATACCCTTTAATCCTCAAGGACAGGCAATAGTAGAGAGGAGAAACAGAGACATCAACACACTCCTCTAAAATCAAAAGAAAGGGGGAGCCACAGGTAACCCTAGAGAACTTCTAAATTTAGCTCTTTATACAATTAACTTCTTGATTTTTGATAAAGATGCACTGGGTCTGGCACACAGGTTTTATAACCCCTGGAAGGGCAGTGTCCAGTGCGAGCAGCTCCACTATTTTTAGATAATCTCCAGGTGATGTGGAGAGACCCAGAAAGTGGTGAATGGAAGGGACCAGATAGATTAACTGCTTAGGGGAGAGGGTTTGCTTATATCTCTAAAGATGGAGAAGGAATCAGATGGGTGCCAACGAGCCATATTTGCCTTGCCCATTGGAGAAAGATGGAACAGACCCTTGAAACAAAGAAGACTCAAGAATCATTGGGTGGTTCCATTGCTGATTGTGCCCATCACTGAAGAAGCATGGCAGTTATGGCCATTGACTCATGGACATCAATAATTGTTAATGAGACTGATTCAGGACTTCAAAATCTGTAGGAATTATTGGAATCCCTGAGACATGAAAAGATTGTTGTAGAACTTCAAAACCCTCAGGAATCATTGGATTTTCTGAGAAATTATAAGACTGTTGTAAGACTTCAAAATCTGCAGGAATCATTGGATTCCCTAACACATAAAAAGACAGTTGCAGGACTTCAAAAACTTGCAGGGATCATTGGATTCTCTGACACATGAAGCAATAGACAATAGATTGGTTTTGGACTATCTCTTGCCTGCTGAAGGAGGCATATGTATGATTGTTATTTACATACCCTCCTTCTAGGACTTCTGGAAATCTTTTACAACACCATGTTGATTCATAGTTTGTTGTATCACTACATGCATGTACAATTCATGTTTGTTACACTACATTGAGACTACACTGGCTGTGGGGAGAGTCATCACTAATAGCCTGTGCTTTATTGCTATGTGCTTGTGTAATACCTCCCATGCTGATGGGTTTGTGTATACCTGTTTCTAGTAAGGCCCTTCAGCCCAGAAAATCGCTAACAAGATCTGGCTTGACTCCCTACTTCCCTTTGGTGTTTTTCATCTCTCTTCCTGAGAAGTCAGGGAGGGTGTGATCATCTCCTTTTTAATGTTTTCAATTCCCTTCCTGAAAAGTCATGGGGGGGAGGGGAATGTGATCACCTCTTTTTTGGTGTTTTTACCCCCTTTCCTGAGAAGTCAGGAAGGGCATGAGCACCTGTGTTCTAAAATAAAAGAAAGTGGGAGATGTAGAGGGCTGAAACTCTGAAAAAGGTGTGCTTGAATCAGACCAGAGAGCACTTATGGGTAATTACCTATTTGATGTAAGATAATGGCTCTATTAGCACATATTTAGATGATGGCTCTCCTTATAATTGCTACCTGATGAATGGGTGGTAGTGAGGTAATTGTAGGCGAGCACTAGAGGGCTGGGGGAGAGAAGTTGTCACTTGGTGGCAGGACAAGGAGGAGAGAAGCTGGAGATTCTGGACTCCAGAATACATCTTTGGCAAGCCGAGTGGCAGATTGCCTACCTCCTTCACTTCTCCTCCTAAAGACCAAGGACTTTGATTGATCCTGACTCTGGCTGACCCTGAGGCCCTCCAGGGAGCTAGTCCACACTTTATATAGTACCACTGACCTAAGGACTTTGATTCCTGACAGAATTAGGATGAACCTGAAGTCAAGAAAGAGGTCACTCCCTTTCCGTCAGACATATATTGTCCAAATAACTCATGGTAGTAGCAAAGAGCTAAAGAGCTTTTTTTGTCCCTTTATACTGTGGTTTGATCCTTTCCTCCATTTCTTGGAGCTCATAGTGCCCAGGAAAAATCACTTTCTCTTTATAGAAACTGTGTCTTGGAACTCTCTAAGAATTAAGCATTATCCCAGAAATTTCCCTTCCTTTAGTTAGGTAGTAGGGTCAAACAGCCCCATTTCTCCTGAATCTATGTTATTGGAGGTACCATCTGTCTCTTGCCAACAACTGGGGAGGGGAGAATCAAGTGAATGAAAACTTGTGCAACTGCAACATACTTCTGTTCCTCCATGATTGGAGGGACTAGCTGTTGCCATTGGAGATATAGGGATACATCAACTTCTTTTTCTATCTTTCTTATCCTTACCCCATTCCTAAATACCTCTATCATAGTCAAGTATCCTCTTAGCTCTTTTTCACTATTCTCTCTTAAAATGCCTATGTGCAGCTCCTTCTGCATGTTCCTTACTGATTTCCTTTTTATTGACTCAGTGGAAGGAGTTGACTGACTCAAGTCACCTGAACCAGTTAATCACCACCAGAACCCTTAAATCACCATTTCTCAATGAAATGAGAATGGGTTTACAAGTACCAGGCCAAGGAGAAGATCTCAATCTTCTCAAGTAGGTCTTAATGGGCATATAGACTTAGAATCAGGAGGTCAGGAAGATCCAAATTTCACTTCTGTAATTTACTAACTTTGTGACTTGGGCAAATACTCTGGATTAAGCTCTCTGGATTTTGATTTCCTCATCTATAAAATAAGGGGTTGCTACCAAATGTCTTCTAAGATCCTTTCAAGCTTTAAATCTATAATCCTATGATAATTCCATGTTCACACACTACATGGGGAAATGCAAAATGCCCAAAATGTACCTCCTTGGAACTATACAAAATTTATCAACCCTCTATATACTATTTATACATTAAGATATAAAGTACTTCCAATTCAGGGAAAAGGGGACATTTTCCCCCAGATCAAAGATTGAGACATACAAAACAATTAATAAATGATATAGTATATAATTTAGAGTTTGATGATTTATAACAAACTGAGGGCTGAAGGAAAATAATATCTTTGAAGCCCATTGTTATTGGGGAAGTAATGGGGACTTGAATTAGATCTTGAAGGATAAAAATATTTGAAAAGCACAAGAGTAGATAAGCAGTGGAAAACTGAAAATAATTCAGCAGGTCAGTCAAAACCATGAGATGAATTCTTTCTTCAGAACTCTTATTTATCCAAATGAACAAATGGAGTGGAGGAAAATCTTCAACTGAAAGTTTACCTAAAAAAATGCATCCCCTACTTCCATTCAGATTCTCAATGTTATTAATGGGACAATTAACATACCTAATAGAATTTATTGATAGGACAATTAGCACATCATATAGTATCAGATGCATTTAACCTTTGAGGGAAACCAACATGCATCTGAAAGTTTTGCCTGCTACACAACATTTCTCAGATAGGCTGGATAAGCCATCACCCCCATTTGACATTTGATATTATAATTTGAATATACCTTTTCAAAAATCCAGATAAAAAGTATTCATTTTTTTATTTATTTAGCTGTGAGCCAGATGCAATTGCCCTTCCCAGGGCTTCAGATCTAAATCATCCTGCCAACTCATCCTGTAGTTATTAAGGACTTTATCATCAGGATGTGTGCAGCATGCACATTTCATTTCCCTCGAGAATGACCAAGACAGAGGATGTTTGTTAATGCAGGAGCTTTGTGGTCTAAGGTTTATATGTAAGGCTGCATACTAGGCACTGACAATACAAAAGGAGAGAGATAGACACTTACCCTCAAGAAACCTGTAATCTAATTAGGAAGACAAAAATAGCCCTTGTGTAACACTAGTCAAACACCAGAACTCAGTCCTATCACAAGGATTAACTAAGTACTTGAGTTTTGTTGTTTGTTGTTGTTCTTAAACAGACCCAAGATTTTGATGTAGGTTAATAATCCTTTCTAATTCCCAGCCCCCATGAATTTCAATGGGAGATATCCTGGGCTCTCCCAGCCCCCATCAGATCTGAGCTAACTTGGGCTGTCCCAGCCCCCATTCTAATGATCTGCTCAGGTTTCCCCAACCCCCATCCCAAACACAAACAGTTCCTTATCTAAAAATCCATTGAATTCTATTCAAATTTTAACCCTGGCTGAAACTAGCCAGGAGCAACATGGGATTCCACCCACAGGCCCCTTCAAGATTACTGAAAGCCCCCCATTATAAAAGAGGGAAACTGGAGTCTACTTTTTGCAGGAGCCCCAAACATGGCATCCTTGCGCTGGCTATGTTAAGGATTCTTGCCCTCCCAATGCCAGCCCTGACCCTGGCATCTTTCTACCTTTAACCTTGCTTCCAAATCCCAAAATAAGCCTTTTTTATCAATCTAGGTTTTGGGGTCTGTAAATTCCTTTATAGAGAACTCTTGTGCCACTACTAGACCTCATTTAACTCTGTATCCTTGCGCTAAATCCAAAGGGGTTGCAGGAGAGCTCTATTTGACTCCCTGTACCCCGAACCTGCCACTAGACCTCAATTAACCCTAATTTCATTTAGATACCCCTTACCTAATTCTCATCAATTTCACCAGTATAGGATCACCTGCTGAGGAACTCTGTAACAATGCAGATGGACACTTAGGACTCTGGAAGATTAAGTCATTTTCCCAGGGTCATACAAGTGGGATTTGAACCTATGTATTCCTGACTTCAAGACCATTGTGAAATATTGCTTTTACTTCATGTAATGATGAACCCCCCAAACAGTCTCATTATTTTACATGAAAAGACAGCAACAAGAACCATAGAGGACAAGATTGAGTGGAGGGGTCAAAAGTATGTCTATGTTGGTTATGTGTATGTTGAAATCATTTTTCTCTCCCATCAAATTATTAAAATACTTATGCTATATACCTTACAACATCTTTGGGAGAATAAAATCACATGTATTATCGAGTAAAATACAAATCTGAGTTAAGACCTAAAGTAAAGAATAAATGGATTAGGAGCTAAGGGTAGTAAACTGTAATTTTGGCTCTGTTCCTTGTAAGTTGTTTGATAATGGCAGTTACCCTTTCTAGTTCTCAGTTTCCTCATCTGTACAGTAATGCAATTAAATTAGCTAATGATTTCTAAGACCCCAATCAGCTCTAAATCTTCTGAGACAGAAGCTAGAGAGACCAAGAGCTATCCTGTGGCCTAGACAAATACAGGAATTAACTTGTAAATAGGTTCTTAAACAAAAAGCAAATAGCTTCAGGGAAGTGTATTCTCAAGTATTCTTGAGCCTCAAGGTGCTTTCTCTTCTTAGTAAACATACTGAGCCTATGAGCAATGGAAAAGCCAAGCTGCTTCCCACTCCAGCCAGAACCAACCAATATCCACTGAGGCCAGACAGCCTGGGGCAGTTGGGGGAGATGAAAGTACAACCACAGGCCAGCTACCAGCAAATTTGTTTTTGTATTTCAAAATGAGTCCATTTGAGAAAAAAAAAACAAAACAAACAAACAAAAAAAAAAAAAACCTTGGGATCAACTTCAAAGACTTTGGAGAAGACTCCTACCTAGGAGGGAGAATAGAGAGCATATAAAAGGGTTGACTTTTCCAGGATTGAATGCAGGATACACCTTTATAGGAAGCCTTCCCTATCACCCAGAGCTGTGTTTCAACTAAACATCTGGCACATGCTCCCGCATGTATGTATAGTAAATATATATATATATATATATATATATATATATATATATATATATATATATATGTATGTATTACACATATATACAAATACAGATATATATACACATACATATAACTTTCATGTATTTTTATTTATCCTAGATATACTTATTCAACAAATAGCTCAGGCTTGCATAAGACCCCACTCAGTAATAAAGAAAAAGTAATTATTTGGCAAGCTCTATATGAAGGGCAGAACTTGGGAAAGGAGAATTGTTCTGGCTCCTGACTTTAAGAGAGGATTCTAAAGGATTCAGACTTTCTTTAGGGAGAGGATTTTGGGGTCAAGAGAGGTAAGACTTATACAGGGAGAGACGACAGCAAGCCAAAATATCCCTAATTTCCTATTTGCCACATTGAGTTTGGAGAACTTTCTATTGGATAAAATCAGGGAGGTTCTCTCTCTGTCTCTGTCTCTCCCTGTCTCTGTCTGCCTGATTCTCTCTCTGTGTGTCTGTCTTTCTGTCTCTATTTCTGTCTCTGTGTGTGTGTGATTGTCTGTCTCTGTCTATTTTTCTCTTGTTGGTCATAGTTCTCTTTTATTGTCCTGATTCAGTTTTCTTGAATTGTTCTGCCTCAGTTTCTAATTGTTCTGCTCAATCCTGCAACACCACCCCTCTCTCCTAATCTTGATAATCCAAATAAAGAGAAAGACCTTCTATCTTAGACATCATCAAAATGTTGAGTGCCTCTCCCCATTCTGTAATCCCAATTATCAGATGTTCCCATGCCTCCCTGATTCTGTCTACCCTCTGTATCTGAGCCATGTATATATATATATACATACATACATACCATGGATCCATTTGGTCCCAGTAAATCTCTCCTTTTCAAATAAAATATTAAATACTCTCTAATCTCTATCTTGCCTCAGTTCCTCTGATATTACATTCTTTCCATCTTCTCCCCTCCATGATATCTTGCTTCCAGTAAGAACAAGAGACACTTCATTTGGCAGTGTGACTGGTACATTCTCATCTATATTAGGATACAGAATATATTTTATACAAGTATATTGTCCTGTATATTCTAATTTTCTGAGTTTTGTTTGCTATCACTTTGGATAAATGGATTTATTCATTATTCAATATTTATGATGGTCTTTGTGTGTAACTAGCATTTGGTAGGAAAGAAGTAAAGTTTTCACTTTGGGTCGTTTAAGGGAAAACAACCAGGAGATTGACTTGAACCTAAAAATCAACTCTCCTGAACTAGTAATATTTATAAAGGGATAGATAGATATAATGCCAATCTGGAATCCCTCTCTGAGAAGAACAGAATGGCCAGCCTCATGGTTCTAATTTTCTCTTTCCCTTCAGGCAAGAATCAAGAGTCTCTTCAAATGGGACCAGAAAGATTGCAGAGAAATGTACTCACACATCGTTTCAAGTCACATTTAGACAAACTCGTTTGACATACACATAACTTCCATGGGTACCACACTTCCATAATGTATTCATATATGTGTCCTTATCTCCTCCAGTATGCTTCATGAGAGCAGAGATCCTTTCATTTATTTTCTTCCTATTTTATTTCCTCACACTTAGTATAGTGCCCGGACCATAATAGCTCATAATATAAATGCTTTTTGATTGACTAATTGACAAGATTTCCCTAATGCTAAAAGTTGAGAACAAGGTTGTGTGTGTGTGTGTGTGTGTGTGTGTGTGTGTGTGTGTGTGTGTGAATGTGGGGGGAGAATGTTGAAGAGTGTATCTGCTCTTCTTCAGATGTCCTGCCCCCCCTCCCCCCACTTCTTCCCCAGATGCTCAGAACTCTCCTGCCATCCCCAGCTCCTCAGGACACCCACTCCAAATTAGAGTCTTATCTGGGCCTATCTAGGAAGTGTCTTTTTTTCCAAATCCCATCAAAACTTACCTGTCTTTTGTCCAATGCCCTCAGGAATCTTGCTGTCTACTTTACTTCCCTAGTGGTAATAAGGTGAGATTCCCCAGGCACAAAGCCAAGCCAGGAGTTAAAAATTAAGATAGTGAATTAAAGGTGCTGAATAATTCAATGAAGATCTCCAAAAGGACTGAAGTGTTCATAATGCACCTACAGTAATTCCAGCCTGGTGCTAGGGACTGTGAGGAATAAGAAAAAAGGTAAGATATGGCCCTGGTCATTAAGGAATTAAATTATCTGGAATGACATCATGGAGGAGAAAGGATTTGCAAGATAGGTAGGATGGATAGGGTAAGGGAGGAGTCAAGGTCAACAAGTAGCATGAACATTGAGTCTAGATGAACTGGAGGGTATCCTATTAGGGAGTAGTAGAGAATTAGGTTATAGGTCTGGTGGGGTAGACAGAATCAGGGTGCTACCGAGTTCATTGCCAATACACAACCCTCATATCCTTTGTTAACAGCTCTAAAGCTCTCTGTAGCTATGATCTCCACTATTTCCCTTTCTGTGCCCATCACTTCCATTTGCTCCTTGGATACTTTTCTATCCCTCCTTCTTTCACATTCTTATCTTATCAGGCTAAGTACTACACTGGAAACATTTTCTCCCTCCCTTTATCTTCCTTTATCTCTATATGTATGTGTATGTTATATGCTCAAGGGATTTTGATCGAATCCTTTCAATCAAGTCAATCCTTTCAATCAAGTAACCAACCACACCTTTCCACTACAAATAAAGTGATGTATGATAACTTGTTTGGTCAACAATTGGCAACTTGTTTTGGCTTCATATACAACAAAAACAAGTCAATATTTCTATCCCAGTCTTTATTTTGATTCTTCTGCTCCCCCTTAACACTCTACTGCCAATCTCTTTCAGGTTACCTTCCATCTACTCAGTAGATAGTACTCAGCTAGCTATTTATATGTTATCTCTCCCAACTGATTGTAATCTCCTTGTGGACCGGGACTGTTTTTATCTTTCTTTGTATACCCAGCACTTAGCACCAATGCCTGGCATTCAGTAAGTACTTTTGGATTAATTGTTGACTTACTAAAAGTCACTTCCCTTTTCTTCTTTAAATTTCTTCTCCAATTTAATTAAACATCTTAAAGACTTCTTCTAGGAATGGGCACAAAAGAAAGTGATACAAATGTTTAACATCACTCAGTCCATATATCTGACTGGCTATAGGAACTAGGGATTGATTTAACCCCTATAGTTCTATGTAGTGCCCAGAACTAGTTTGAGCACACAATAAAACAATAAATGTATATGATAATGATTGTGATCATCTTTATCAAAGCTAGAAGAGATCAGAGAGACTACTTAGTCTGTCAGTCAATAACTGTTTATAAGTACCTAGTTTATATAGTACCTATGAACCAGGTACTGTGCTGAAAGGGTATACAAGGAAAAGTAAGACAGTCCTTGTTTTCAAAGAGCACACAATCTAATGGTAGAGACAACATACAAACAATCATGTACAAATAAGCTACATACAGGGTAAGTTAGAAATAATTAACAGAGGGAAGGTACTATAAGAGAGTTTGAGAAAGGCTTTGTGTAACCTGAGTGCCTAGCACTACTGTGGCACACCATCGGCATTTTATAAATAGTCACTGATTGCTTGAAATCACTTAACTTCTCTTGGCTTCTGCTTTGGGAGGGAAGGGTGGGACTGAACTAGATTACCCCTAAATTCCCTGCCATCTCTAAACTCAATGATCCTCTAAGTTGCAGAGAGTAATACATACCTAAATCCTCTGGTTGCATTCCACAAATTTTGATATGTTGTCTCAATATTATTATTCTTTTGGATGAAATTATTGATTATGTTTATGATTTGTTGTTGCACCTATTCATTCTTTAGGGTTACATTATTGAGTTTCCAATTTATTTTTGGTCTATTTTCCCCTGGTCTTTTATTGCATGTAATTTTTATTGCATCATGATCTGAAAAAAATGCATTTGCTATTTCTGTTTTTTCTGCATTTAATTTTGAGATCTTTATGTACTAATATATGGTCAATTTTTATATAGGTTCTGTGAACTGCTGAGAAAAAAGTGTACTCCTGTCTCCAGTCAACTTTCTCCAAAGATCTATGATACCTAACTTTAAAAAAATTCTAATTTAACTTCTTTCTTATTTATTTTGTGGTTCAATTTATCTAGTTCTGAGAAAATAAGGTTGAGTTCCCCCATTAGTATAGTTTTGCTGTCTATTTCTTCTTGCAGCTCTCTTAATTTCTCCTTTAGGAACTTAGATACTATATCATTTGATGCATATAAGTTTAGTATTGATATTGCTTCATTATCTATGGTACCCTTTAGCAAGATATGGTTTCCTTCCTTATCTCTTTTAATTAGATCTATTTTTGTTTTTGCTTGATCTGAGATCAAGATCACTACGCTTGCTTTTTTTTTTACTTCTCCTGAAGCATACCAGATTCTGTTCCAGCCTTTTGACTTTACTCTAAATATAGCACTCTGTATTAAATGTGTTTCCTATAAACAACATATCATAGGATTCTGGCTTTTAATTCAGTCTGCTATCTACTTTTGTTTTATGGGAGAGTTCATCCCATTTATATTCACAGTTAAAATAACTTATTCTATATTCCCTGCCATCTTATTTACTCCCAAATTATGCTTTTCTCTTTCCTTTACCCTTTCCCTCCTCCCCAGTATTTTGCATTTGACCACCACTTCCCTCAAACAGCCCTCCTTCTTTACAGTCCCTCCCCCTTTCTTATACCTTTCCCCTACTACTTCTATTTTCCCTTCTATTAGCCTCCCCCTTTCCCTTCCTCTTTCCCCTCCCACTTCCCTAAAAGGTGAGACAATTTTCTCTGTGAAACCAAATATGTCTAATATTCACTCTTTGAGTCAAATCTGATGAGAGCAAGATTTATACAATATTCATTCCCCTCCTATCTTTCCCTCAATTATAATAGATCTTTTTTGCCTCTTCATGAGATAAAATTTCCTTCATTTTACCTCTATTTTCCTCTTTTTCCCATACAATCCCCTTTTTACCTCTAATTTCTTTTTTATATTATCACAGTAAAATCAAGTTATACCAGCTCTTTCTCAGTATACCCATAACAGAGATATAGTTCTCAAGAGTTTTACCTTTTTGTGCTTCTCTTGAATACTATATTTGGAGGTCAAATTTTTTTATTTGTTTGTTAAGCTCTGGTCTTTTCATAAGAAAGAAATGAAATTCACCTGTATCATTGAATGTCCATCTTCTTCCCTAAAAGATAATGTTCAGTTTAGCTGGATAGTTTATTCTTGGCTTTATTCCAAGTTCCTTTGCCTTTCAGAATATCAGATTCTAGGCCCTTAGATCTTTTAAGGGGGGAAGCTACTAGGTCCTGGGTAATACTGATTGTGGCTCCTTGATATTTGGATTTTTTCTTTCTGCCTGCTTGCAATATTTTTTCCTTGATCTGATAATTCTGAAATTTAACTACAATGTTCCTTGGAGTTTTTGTTTTGGGGTCTCTTTCAGGAAGTGATTGGTGAAGTTTTTCAATGGCTATTTTACCATCTGATTCTAGGATATCAGGGTAGTTTTCCTTGATGATTTCCTGAAACATAATGTCTAGGCTCTTTTTTTCATCATGGTTTTCAGGAAGTCCAATAATTCTTAGATTGTCTCTCCTAGAGCTATTTGCCAGGTCAGTTGTTTTTCCAATGAGGTATTTTACATTTTCTTCTATTTTTTTTCTTTTTTTTTTTTTTGTTTTTGTTTTTGTTTGACTGATTCTTGAAGTCTCTTTGATTCATTTGCTTTCATTTGTTCAATTCTAATTTTTAGTGAATTATTTTCTTCAGTTAGCTTATCTCCTTTTGCATTTAGCCAATTAAACTTTTATATGGAGTGTTTTATTCATTGCATTTTTTTCCCTTTTCACAAATTATGTTTTCAAGGAGTTATTTTCTTTTATATTTTATCAAATCTATTTTGTAAGAAGTTATATGCTTTTTTCATTTCACTAAATCTATTTTGTAAGGAGTTTTCTTCAGATAATTTCTGTGTTTCCTTTTCTAAACCCTCTTGCAAAGTTCTCGTTTCTTTCCTCATTTTTCTTCTAACTTCCTATTAACATTTTTTTTTTAGCAAAACTAATTATCTAAACTGATTTAGGATGCATAATGAGACACATATACATATACATATACATATATATGCACACATATATGTGTTATGTGTATATACCCATCGATAAAGGTTTCTATCATTTACCTGCCTATATGAATGGGATACTTTCCTAAGCAGTCTTCTTGCCTTTGTTGTCTCCCTCTCCAGTATGATCTCCCAAATTCACATTAGCCTGGTTTGGGTATTAAATAAATGATGCTAAATTAAGCAAGCTATCAGCAAGTATTTCTGGGGCATCAATAATGCCTGGCCCTGGCCCTGAATTCAAAGGGCTGACAGAATGACTAGGGAAAGAAAACACATAAACCAGAAAGAGTTAGAGAACATTACAGCCTTTATTACTATTGAAAATAGAAATAATGCCACTGGTGCTACTGGTAAAAGTGTCTGTAGAATATTCTTTTGATGAAGCAATAAAGGAGGTGGCTGGACTTAGAATCAGGAAGGCCTTGAATTCCAATCCCTCTTCTTACACTAATTGAATGGGCAAGTCACTAAACACTAAAAATCTGTTAAACTGTATGATATAGGCAATGAAAGAGTAGGACAATGATATAGTCTCAATTATAGCATCAACAAGATAGACAAAAGCATGATATAATGAAAAGGGGGGGCCTAGAGTCAAAACCTGAATTTGAATCTTGACTCTGGAACTTGTTTTGTGACCCTGAGCTCCATTTATTCACCTTTTAAAATGGGTGAAATAATTCTTGGTTTAACACTAATGTATTGTTGGTATGATCATGAATTGGTCCAACCATTTTGAAAAGTAATTTAGAAGATTACAAAATGCCCATATTCTTTAAACCAGATATTCTACTACTAAGCATAAATCAGTGAAAATAGAAAGACCCCTATATACACCAAAGGTTTTGGAGTATTAAATCAGATAACATATATAAGACATGTTGCAAACTTTAAAGTGCTATGTAAATGCTGTCTCTTCATTAAAGCAGCATTTTTTGTAGTAACAAAGAAATAGGGGAAAAATTAGATTATCCAGATTTGGAATAGTTAAATAAATTATGCTACATAAATGTTAATAAAATGTAGTTACAGTAAGAAATAATGAATATGATGAATACAAACTAACATGGGAAAACATGAACTGATGCAAAGTAAGACAAGTAGAATTAGGAAAATGACATACATGATGTCAATGTCAATGGAAAGAGCAACAACAAAAAAAATCTAAAGCTGAATGCTATGAAATAATAACCAAGCTTGGTTAAAAAAAAAAAATTAAATGATAGAATTAAAGCTGTAAATGACCTGAAAGGTTATCTTGTCTAATACACTTATTTTATTGATGAGAGAACTGAAAAAAGTTAAGTAGTTTGCCCAAGGTCACAGGGATACAAATTATCAGAGATGGAATTTGAACCCAAATCCTTTAACCTTAGGATCAATGCTCTGTCCCTGATACCTCCCAATCTTCTTTGCAGAAAGGAGCATGAAACACTAGAGATAATATTAGTTTTGCTAACCTATTTTTTATTCATTTTTAAGGTGTAGTTCTCTGTTATAAGTTATATAGAAGAGTCAATGAGAGAAATATGTTGGGAAATTTAGGTGACATAAAAAGATACCAACAAAAAACTCTTTAAAAACTTTTTAAAATTATGAGGAAAGCATAGTGTTTAGTGACTTGCCCATTCAATTAGTGTAAGAAGAGGGATTGGAATTCAAGGCCTTTCTGATTCTAAGTCCAGCCACCTCCTTTATTGCTTCATCAAAAGAATATTCTACAGACCCTTTTACCAGTAGCACCAGTGGCATTATTTCTATTTTCAATAGTAATAAAGGCTGTAATAAGAGAACCCAGTGAGTTTTGTGTTTCAAGATTATCACTCTTGTTTTTCATCATCATCATCATCATCATCATCATCATCATCATCATCATCATGAAAGATTTTGATTAGAAGGAAAAATGGATTGTTTTTACAAATACTCCTTGGGAAATACAATCTACAGAAAGAAAGACCAGGGCAGAGACTGCAAATGGGATCACTACATGACAGCTTCATTTCTAAGTTTCGTGTAGCTCTTGAAGGTCACTCATTCCAGGGATGACATCCTACTTCAGCAACAGAAAGAGAAATCTGCAATCCCTTTGCTGCAGCAGGTTATACAAGGAAACAATAAATGTGAGAAGCAGCGGCTCTTCTTAAGAGCTCTAAATTGGATTGCATTGACTTTTTACAAAGCCACAAATTGCTTATCTTATTCAAGAGCCAGGCTGTTTGCTTTTTGATGTGCAGGGTACAAAGATACCTTGAAGTTCAGCAGTGGATTGAGTCACTCAATCTGAAAAGTCAGCAAGGGGGTGGGGGTAAAGATAGGCCAAAGGCACCTAAAAGGAACTCCCTACTCCACTGCACCCAATTCTTTCTTATCTAATTTCTTCCTCCAACCAGCCCTTCTGTCACCCAAGGAAGTTAGGTTTGGAGCAAGAGAAGAATTTTCATAAAATATAGAGGCAGTCTGGTGTGGTGGATAGAGAACTGGCCTTGAAGTCATAAGACCTGGATTCAAATAGCACCCATGTTTTGACATATGCTAACTGTGTAACCTTGGGCAAATCACTTAGACAATTCCTTAAATAGCAGTGAAGGTGCCATCCTTCATCAGTGGGGGAGGTGGTTCCATTACTCAAGAGTTTTTCTACCGATATCATATCTCTAATTTCTTTTCCCCATCCTTAAGAGGTATCTAGAGGATGCAGAAACTCCTTCAGATGTCTAATCCATTAAAATGGAGTTCATGAGAAAAATAACAAGAGACAGTAGAACTAACAATGAAAATTAATGAATAAACAAAAAGCATTTATTAAGAACTGTCCTACAGAAAAAGAACTAATAAACAGAAATATGCATAGTCTAGTACATAGTCATGTATGGATATGTACATATACATAAACAAATACATAGATATGCTCATACATATACACATACATCTTTTTGTGTGCTATATCTTTATATGTATTGTGTGTGTATCTATCTGTGTCAAATGGTAGCCTTCTCTAGTGAGGGGTGGGAAGGAAAGGAGGGAGAAAGTTCAGAACTTAAGAGATTTAGCTCAAATTCCATCTTCTGTAAACAACCTTTCCGGTATTTCATAACTCTCTACATATCCACTTTCCCCTTAATGTATCTTCCCTCTGGAATTACTTTTCATTTGTATTGTATTTTTAATACAAAGTTATTTTCATGTTTTCTCCCTCATTAGAAAATGAGCTTTTTATAGACAGAGACCATGTTTATACTTTTTGTTTTGTATCCTTAGCAGTTAGCACAGTGCCTGGCACATTATAAGTATTTAATAAATGTTTGCTGACTGGCAAAAAAAAAAAAAAAAAAAAAAAAAAAAAAAAGACAGAAGGAAAAAAAAAGAAAAACAATGTGCAAAATTTCAGAGATACAAAATTAGAGTCTCTGCTCTCAAGAATCTTACATTTTGTAAGATGAAACAATAGAAGGTAAGAAATGTTGGGTACTTTGATCAAGGAAGTCACCAACATGGTGAATGGAGCAACTGAGAAACTGACATATTCTTTACCGGAGCAAATGTAATGTGATTTGTTTATATCTCTCAGAACAAAGAAGGAAGGAGAATATATATGTCCACATAAGGCCAGAACTTGAAACAAGGTGCTAAGTCACTGATAGAGACAGTACTTATGTACTTAGTTCACACCTTTAAAGGAGTTTAACCGTTAGAGAGCATATATAAGGAGGAGATTCACAAGTCAAGGAGATTCACAAGTCGGGCAGAATTATAAACAAGAAGCTTTCAGGGCCAGATCAACAAGCCCACAGAAACCCACAAGCCCACTCTCTGGGAGGAGGAGTCAAGATTCATTCCAACTTCCACCTTTGTGCTGGCTGGAGACATTCAGAGAGAGCTCTTAGAACCAAGAAGAGAGATAGGTCTCTAAGAAAGCTTACCAGGTTCCAGGAAAAGATTCAAGATTTTGAAGGAGAAAATAAAGGATTTGGACTTTAATTCCTGACTGCATTTGGAGTGATTATTACTCTAAACTGAAACTAAGGCTGCTTCCAGAAGACCTCCAAGAAATCTGCTCCCAGAGAACATTATACTTTAGAGAAGATAACACTACACAGCCTGATAGGAACTTGGAAGAATGGTCTAGTAATAAGGATAGTCATAACACAGGATATATGAGATTAGATTCCTTCACCAATCAGAACAACTCTTCCTCAGTTGGGAGTTTCAAATTTGAGTGAAGTCCCTTATTACATGATCTTTGGAGGTTTAATAATTAAGAGGAAAGCAATACCATGGGGAACAACAAGACAACTCAGATGGAGGTTAGAAATATGTGAGAACATGGATGGAAAAGGTCTATAAAAAGTTTAAAATTCCATGCAAATATAAAGTAGAGAAGATATGAATGGAAAGATATGAACAGGCTGACTTAGTAGGTCCAAATCTATCTACAGCTGACTACTAGTTGTATGTGCAAGGGATTTAATCAAGTAAGTAAATTTAATCTTTTTTAAAAACAAAAAAATATTCATATCCAACAATTGGTAGGACAATTCATTCAATGTGTCTCTGATTATCTCAGTGGTGGTAACAAAATTCTCAAAGTGAAAAAAAAAAAATCAGTGTAAATTAATCTCAATTAGAGACATCTTTGAAGAACTGGATTAAAAAGCCAGACTTTAAATTAGAGATAAATGGATTCACTCTCTGCTTCTAAAACACCAGTTATATGATGACTATGGGTAAGTCATTTGGTCTTAGTGACTCCCCAGAAAACTCTTTAAAACTATTATTTTATATGCCATATTGTGTATTGGGAATGCTCAGATGAATGAAAATATAAGTCCTATTTATAAATTGAAGAGAAGAAAAATGGCATACATGATTGGTTGATTAAAGGAGATTGTTGGCTAAAATGCTCTATGACCCATTATTATGTATTAGGATCTTACTAAGTGCTAAGTTGGTACTTAACATTCTCTAGCTCAGAATTCACACCTTTAGCTCAAATCTTTAAGGGAGTCTACACCTTTGAAGAAATACTTTAAAGGAGCAAATTCATTGGCTGTAAGTAGTTCCCACAAGCCCTGCAGTATCCACAAGCCCATTCTCTGGGAGGATATAAGAAGCCACCAAGGCTGCCTCCGAGGACATTGAGTTTGGACGGCAGTCTGAAAGGAGGCAGTCTAGACTGGGAGAAGAACAAGACTTCCTGGGAGAACTTCAGGGAAGCTCGAGGAGATTCAGAGCTAGGATTCAGGAAGAAGAGGATTCGAGATTCTACCTTCACTCTGGCTGGAGGCTCCAGAAGCCTCCCAAGAAACCTGATAGCAGAGGAAAAGATTTTACAGGAAAGAAACCTCCTCCCAGAGAAGGATTACAATTAAGAAATGATCAGGACATTACAATTATGGGTCAACAACTCCTTTGGGATCACTCCCCCAAATGGCCCTTGTACTATAGGCTTAAGGCCCAAAAGGATGACCTCAGGTTAGAGGAATAATCTTGCTTTTGTAATACATGAGTCCCCACTAGAGTGCTTACTATTAACAATCAACCAAATGACTTAGCTTTTTATAGTATTTGCTCAAATGTTATAAAAATATTTTTATATTTTATTTTATACTTCTATTTTATATATATATATATATATTTCATATATACCACCTAAATTTTATATTAAATAGTACATATTTATATATTATATACAATAAATATTATATGAATATTCAAAAAATATTTATCCCATCATTACCCTTTTTGAATGCCATTCTTTATGCTGTTGAGTGCTCAATGGGAGTCTTTACAAAGCCTCTGGTATATTCCTCTCAATAGTACTAAGGCCCTCTATAAGCTATGGTGCCAAGTGGTAATAACATAGCCAAATGAATTTCTAGGAGTCTAAGTCAATTTATCAATCAACAAGAATTCATTAAGCCTCAGACACCATCCTAGGCACTAGGTTTATACAGACAAAATTTAGAAGTATTTGTGTCTTTGAGATTCTTATAATAGAAGCAGGAGAAACAAAATGTACCAAGGTCTTTTTGAAGGGTGAGCATCAGCTAAAGGGATTTGAACATGGCTTGTGGCACTTGAAAAAAACCTTTAAAAAAATAAACAAGGATTTGGAAAGATGGAAGGGATGAAGGAGTTCATTGCAGACATAAAGAACAGCCAAACAAAGCTTCATCAGTAAAAGGAGATGGAGGGTTTTTCAGAAAAAACAGCACGAATTTCACTTTGCTGGATCAAAGTGTGTGTGGTGGGTATTAATGTGCAACAAGTATGGAAAGGTAGGTTGGAGCCAAGTTATTAAGGGCTTTAAATTACAAGAGGAATTTACAGTTGATCCTGAAGGTCATAGTAAGTCACTGGGGTATATTGAGCAGGAGTGATCTGATCATATTTGGTGGAGGTGAAGGGGATAATGGTTCCCCTGTGGCCCTCCAATTTACACCATGCAAGCAGTTGCCTCTCTTGGGTTTAGTAGAATAAAAAAGTGGGTTCTGTGAAATGGAAGAGGGACATGGAGACAGTCACAGATAGAAACAGAAACAGAGAATCCTTATTATAACTGTCATATCTAGCTCAGTGCCTAGTACATAGTAAGCAGGTAATAAAGGATTATTGATTGGATGCTTGGCAGAGACAGGGATTGTGGCATTAGAAGTTGAAAATGGCCTTCGAGATCAACTAGTCCAAAGCCCAAATTTTGCCGATGAGGAAACCAAGACATAGGTTAAATAAGGGAAAAATAGATTAAATCATTTATAGACATATAGAGTAACAAAAGATCATAAATAACAGATGATTGACAGCTAGATAAATGAAAAAAGGCAGGTAGTAAAATTTCTAAGTGTAGAAAGATTCTCATACCCCGAAGTTGCAGCAGCAGAGACACCCTATCCTGTCATAGTATTTGGATCTCAGTATGAAGACTTCATTAGACAGTGGCCTCATCTCACCTGTACCGTGTGGGACTCCTAATTGCCATTCAAAAATCTGCAAAGTGTTTTGCTGAGTAATTGCCGGGGCCCCACTGATTGAATTGCAGGTCGCAGGTGCGGCATCCACAGGGGGAAGCTCAGTACAATGAAACCCTGGTGCCCATCTCCTGTTAGCACTAACAAAGAAAAATCGGAGACAAGGTCTAGAGTGTTTTGCCTGTTAAGTGTTAAGTAGCTGGCTGATTGCTCCCAAACTGACAAGTGATAGAGAAAAAGGCAGCAGGTGCTTCCGATAGGTCCCCTGGGAAGCTGGAGAGACCAAGGTTCAGTTAGGGGAGTAGGGAGGAGATAGTTTTGGAATACTTTGGGACATCATCCTAAAAGGAAAATGTCTGGCCAGAAAAAGCCCTTCCTGGGCCTGTCTTTCCATTGGAAATTCACCACTGCCTTGTGAAGGAGGTGAGTCCTGATTATTTGGATTATTTTCCCTTGGACTTTTCCAAAAGCATTCACTCGATTTCTCCTCTGGAATTATCAAAGCAGGAGGGGAAAATTAAATAAAAACTTTGAGGGCATTTTTTTAGCCAAAGACTTCCTTGCCAAAAATTTGGGGTACATGGGGGAGAAAAGAGAAGAAACAACAACATTCCTCTGTGTTCAAGGAAACAATTTCCAGTCTGAATCTTTTCTTTAAAGCCATTGTTGATCAAACTTACTCATTCTGATCTCCTTTCTCCATATTTTTGCTACAGCATAATTTGTATTTTATTGTGGCCTGCTCCATTTTCTAATTGCTGGCCTTGTAAGTCTGACCATTTTAGTATAATCAATATATGAAGATGAGGTAAATAATACTGCTACAATAATTCAGAGAGGCAGCATAATATAGAGGATAGAGCCATGGTCTTGGAGCCATGATGAGATGAGTTCAGATCCTACTCCTAGCAGATACTAGCTGCATGTAATCTCCAGTCCTTGACATTCAGTTTTCTCCCAAGTCATCTCCCCTGCATTAACCTCTCTCATATTTTCCCAACTTTGACCTCTTAGTAAATCAATTCAGCTCCATACTAACTGACTCTTTTCAATCCCTGGTCTCTAATCATATCACCAATTATTAAATATATTTATATATATGTATATTTGCATGTGTAAATATATAATATTAAAGGCAAGTCAAGCCTCAGCTTCAGCTCACTCCTGCCATTTGCCAACTTTACTCTTATATATGTATGAATGGAAATGGAAAAAAATCATGGAATTATTCTGACTGGGTCTGCTATAAATTTATGTTCCATTACCTCAACTGGACTCTCACTGCTATCCTTCCTTATCATCTCACTATGCCCCCCTCCACAGAAGCTCTTTAAAGCTTTTTATCCATCTTCAAGCCTCCCATAATTCTCTCTTTTCACTTATTCAGCTAAAACTATTGTCTCATTTTACACAAAAATAGAGGACATTTGCTATGAGCTTCCTCTTCTTTTCTCTCATCTTCTATCACTCAGATGTCTTCTGCCACTTTCTTCCTTCACTACTCTCTCAAATGTTTAAGATACCTTACTCATTACTAAAATTAACCCCTCTGCTTGTTCAAATGATCCCATCTTTTCTAAGATTGTCCCCTCTGTCATCCTCACATTTTCGATTATTTTAAATCTCTATTTCTATTGGTTCTTTTTTTTCTGTTGACAAAACATGCATATATGTCTTCCATCCTGAGGGGGGGGGAACTTACTTGATCCTTCTATCACCCCTAATTATCATCCTTTATTTCTTCTGTCCTTTGTAGCTTAAACTCCTTGAAAAGACTGTCTAAAATAGGTGCCTCCACCTTCTCTCTTCTTAATATCTTGCCATCTGGCTTGACTTATCGATCCACCAAAATGGCTTTCTCCAAAGTTACTGATGATTTATTACTTTCCAAATCCAATGAGCTTTCTATCCTCATTTCCTTTGACCTCTCTGCAGCCTTGGACACTGATTACTCTGTCCTCCTAGATGCTTGCTTCTCTCTGGTTTTAAGGTTACTATTCTCTCCTGATTTTCCTCCTACCTAAGGATCTTCTTCTAGATCATGCTTTCTAAGCATAGACATCCCTCAGACTTCTGTTCTGAGCCCTTTTCTCTTCTCCCTGTGTACTACTTCACTTGGTGATCTCATCAGCTCCCACTGATCTAATCACCATCTTTATACTGATGATTTTCAAACCTACTTAGAAAAAGTAGAGGTCTGCTGACCTCATCTTGCCTCTTCAATTGCCTTTTAAAATGGATGTCTAGAAGACTTCTTAAACTTAACATTTTCACCAACCATCCCAGTTTTCGTCAGGATATAAAGGCAACATCATCCTTCCAGTCCTTCAGACTCTCTCACTCTTTATCACCCCACTCCATATCCAATATTTTACCAAGGATTGTTGATTTTTACCTTTTGCAACAACTCTGGAATATACCCCTTTTTCTCCTCTAACATTGCCATGATTCTAGCTCTGGCTTTTATCATCTCACCAGGATCAAACACAAATTGCTGTGTTCGACATACAAAGCTCTTCATAACATAACCCTGTCCTATCTTTCCAGTCTTACACCTTAGTCTCCACCATGCACTCTTCAAACCCATAACACTGGCCTCCTAGAAATTCCATCAACAAGACACTCCATCTCTCAGCTCAGACCATTTTCTCTGATTGGACAGTCCTCTGACAGGCCTGGTATATTCTCCTTCCTCCACTCTACCTACTGACTTCTCTAGCTTTCTTTAAGTCACAACAAAAATCCCTTTTATTGGAACCCTTTCCCAAACCTGAATATTCTCTGAAGTATTTGGCAGTATTGTCTACTATGCCCTTTTTTAAGATAGCCTTTTCTCTTAATTTTCCAACTACCTGGCCATTTCTGCAATCCTTGATGCCACCATTGAAGTATCAGTTGTCCCATGTTCTCATCTTCTGAAATAACTGCTCATTTTCTTTCTGGGAGTGTCTTTGCATCAGTTTGAGTATCATTGTTCTGGGAATATTTCTACATTTGGGGAAATGTAATCTGTTACTGTCTTTGGCTATGTTTGTTAAAACAAAAAAATTTATAATTGTGCTAATTTTTATAGTTGCAGTATCACACTATTGATTCACATTGAGCTTTTAGTCCTTTGAAGATTATATGACTGCTAATTTTGGGAGATTCTTTTAAACTCCAAAAGCTTCAAATAAAGACCTAGAAATGGCTTCTTTTGTCTTCCATCTGAAGATCAGCCAGTTCAAGGCAGAGAGAGTAATTACCCAAAGTTTGGCCATCAAGTGATGATTTTTTTGGCCACGTGTATCATCTTTCATCATAGTATTATCTATTATATTTCCTCTCCTTCACAAATACCTTAAAAAGTATCTATACTCATTGCTTCCCTTTCATAACCTTGCACTCAGTTCTCACACTTTTGCAATCTGATTTCCAACCTTAAAACTAAACTGTTTTCTTCAAGATTACAAATATCTAAATGTCAAATCTGATGATCTTTTTTCAGTCCTTAACCTTCTTGTCATCTCTGAAGTATTTGGCAGTAGTGTCTACCATGCCCTCTTCTTAGATAGCCTTTTTTCTTAATTTTCCAACCCACCTGGCCATTTCTTCTCTACTGCTTTGGCAAAATTATCATAACTGACCTCATCAGTTCCTATAAGTTCAGCTCTCACTTCTTCAAAGATGACTCTCAGATCTATGTATCCAGCCCTTATCTCTCCTGAGCATCAATTCTCCATCATCAACTGCCTATGAGACTTCTCTATTTGGATATCCTGTAGACATCTCAACTTGGCATGTTCAAAATAGATCTTATCTTTCTCCTAATCTCTGCTTTTTTCATAACTTCTCTGTTTCTATTGAGGGTATAACCATACTTCTCATCCAAGTTCACAAAGGCCCATAGGAATCATCGGCAATTACTCCCTCTCCCTAACCCTCATGCCTAATAGTTTGTAGTGTCTCATCAAGACAATTTATATATCTTTATCTCCCTCTTTTTTTTTCTACTTACAAAGCCATCACCTAGATAAACCCTTCATTATCTATGACCTGGACTATTGCAATAGCCTACAATTTGCCCCGACAAAATTTATCTCTTCCTCTCCTCTCAAAAAATCTTATCTTCATTACAGCTGCCAAAATGATGTTCCTAAAGCATAGAATGGTCATTCTTCACTTAAGAAACTCATGACTCTCTCTTCCCTTTAGAAAAAAAAAAAGAGAAAGCACAAACTCCCCTGTGAATCATTGAAGACCTTTCATAAACTAACTCTAGTTAACCCTTCCAGGTTTATTGACTAATACTCTCCTTCACACATTCTGTATTCCAGCCAAAGTATCCTACTTGCATTTCACTATCCATGACATATTCCTGCCTTTATGCAAGTTGGTTATTATATGCATGCTCTCATTGTCTGACCTAGAAGTTATGAGTTCCTTCAAAGCTCAGGTCAAGTATCACTTCCTAGAGGAAGCCTTCTCTAGCTCACCAGTTACTAGTTTCTGCTCTTGGAAAATACTTTGTACATCTTTGGGATTTTCATTTTTTTAGTGTAGATTGCCCTTACCTTCCTCAAACTCTCTACCACCCCCATAAAATGTAAGCTATTTGAAGGTAGAGATTGTTTTGGTTTTGTCTCAGTATCTCAAGTGCCCAGGGCAGTGTCTGGCATAGAGTATTAATGAATATAACATATTTATTAAATGATTACTATGTGCATGTAGAAAACAAATAGAAAAAGGAGATTGATTGTCCTTGCTCTCAAGGACTTCACATTTAAATTAGGAAAAAAAAAATACATACAGAAATGTGTAGGATAGATAGAAAGGTTTAATGATGTCTGAGCAAGGTGGTAGAGTAAATGTCAAAACCTGATGGGTGTCCATCAAACCAAAGGACCGAAGTTGCCAACTTTCTACTTACCCAAGTAATAACGGCCACTTGTAATCAGTGTGGGGAGGAGAGTGGAATGGAGGGTCCTAGACCATAATCTCTAAGAAAGGGGGAGTAAATACAAGAGTCAGAGTGGAGCACAGACTCCTCTGCAGTTTCTCCCAATGGGGTAAAGATAGGAGGGAATAGCTTTTAGGTGGAAGAGGGAAAGTGGAAGGAGGAACTATCAGGAAGGTTGAAGAGAGAGACTTCTGGTTGTATCTGCCTCTGCTGGACCATTTGCTACCTGGTAGAACCTTAGCAACCTAATAAAGGCACTTAATGTGTTAATAAATGCTTTTTTAATTGAATATAATAATTGTCAAAATAGTCTCAAGCTAAGGATGATTATCTCCACTGATGAAATTATCCATCATTTGAAGCATTAGAAACATGATAAGAATTTATAAAATATTTCTTGGTTGATTTATTTTGGGGAGATAGATGGTATTTCACCTTCATTTGTCTCTCAAAACTGTGGTCTAAAGAAAGCTGTTGATGGATGAATAGTAGATGATTCTGCCATGAACTTGACCTGCTCAGTCCTGTTTGTCTTTTTTTTAAATCAAATATAAGCTACCTTGCTAGTCCAATTTAGTTCCTGATCTGAAACAATCAGATTGGTCCTAAGAAACTGAATGTGACATATATATTGCTCTCAGGTACAGTGCTTTTTAAACAGTAGGTCAATGAGAGGCTCCAGGGGAATTTAGGGAGACCAGAGTGATTCTTGATGATCATCATGGCACCTACATGAGCATGAAACTCTGATTTATGAATGTGCGAGTCTGAAATGAGGCAAATAGCTTTGTCGTTTTTCAGTCATTTTTTAGACTCAGGTCTTTATGATCTCGCTGGAGTTTTCTTGTCAAAGATACTGGAGTGGTTTGCCATTTCCTTCTCCAGTTCGTTTACATATGAAGAAACTGAGCAAACAGGGTGAAGTGACCTACCCAGAGATACACAGCTAGTAAGTGTTTCAAGGTTAGATTTTAATCCAGGAAAATGAATCTTCTTTACTCCAGGCCCTGCACTCTATCTACCTTGCAGCTCCTACAGGGAAGAATCCTATGATTTCGCTAGTATAGAGAATTTTCTGGTAAGGAAACTTCCTCTCCTGATGAAGCTTGGTTTCTTCATCAATTTATGGACTGCCTTCTTGCTCTGTAATGCTATTTAAATCCAAAAATTCTCCATGAAAGCCCTCAATCTCCTCCCTGAAGCCTTTCTTGACTGCACATAGTCCATATTATTGTTCTTTCCTTTGAACTACTCTATTGATAGCCTGTATCATACATATGACAACAATGGAAAGCATTTATTAAAGTCATTATATGCTAGGCACTGTTCTAAATGCTAGGAATATGGAGAGAGACAAAACAGCCTCTCTCACAAAGAACTCACAGTCTAATGAAGAAAATTACAAGCAAACAGCTATGTGCAGACAACATACATTCAGGATACATTGAAGATGATACAGAAATAAGGTGCTAGCTAGCTTTAAGGAGGACTAGAAAAGGCTTCTTACAGAAAGTAGAACCTAATACTTAGCTAATACTTAAAGGATTCCAAGAAAGTCAGATAGCATAAATGGGAAAGGAGAAGGAGGAGGAGAGGAAGGGGGAAGAAAGGGAGGGAAGGGGGAGGAGAGACAAAGATAATGACAGAGACAGAGAGTGTGTTCCAGACTTAGGGAATAGACAGAGAAAATAAATACCCAGTAAAAGGATGGAGTTTCTTCTTTGTTTGAAAAACAAGAAAGTTCATGTTTCTGGGTGGCAGGTACATGGAGAGAAGTAAGATGTAAAAGTATTGGAAAGATAGTAAGATGATAAAGGGCTTTTATAGAGGATTTTATATTTGATATGAAAGTAATAGGGTGCCAATGGAATTGATTGCATAAGGGGGTGACATAGGGAGACTTTCACTTTAGGAAGAACAATTTGACAAATGAATGAAAGATAAACGAATAGGGAGAGCTTTGAGGCAGGGAAAGCAATCATCAGAAAGCTATTACAATAATCCAGGCATGAAGTGATGAGGGTCTGCACCAAGGTAGTGACAGTGTTACAGGAGAGAAGGGAATATAGAGTTTAAACTGTCTAAAAAAACAACAAAAGTTTGAAATGTTCAACAGGCAACTAGAAATGCAAGATTAGATTAGGAAGGAGGACAGAGTAAAACAAATAATACTAGACTCATCAATATAGATATGATCATTGAATCTATGAAAGTTGATGAGATCACTCACTAAGATAAATAATAGAGAGGGAGGAGAAGAAGAAAAAGCCTAGTTCATTGCCTTAAAGAACATCCATGCTTAGCCAGTGCACCCTGGATTAAGACATAGCAAAAGAAAATTGAAAGGATAAAGAGCAGTGTCATCAAAACTGAGATATAAAATAATCCCTATTTTATACTGTTTTCTAATTGTTTCACATGAGAATTTTTTCTTTCCACTAAAACTGAAAAATTTCTGAACTTATGGATCATGTTACGTTCTTTTCCTATATCTCTCACACTGGACACCACAACACGAAGCTAGAGACACAGTTTGAGCTCAGTACATATATATATATATATATATATATATATATATTTGATTGTTTGATTGCAGAATGAAAGTCTCTGAGAACCACTGTTCTTACATTAATTATTCAGGACTGTTTTCTTTACTCTCCTCCCAGTCCTTTATTTGGGGCCAGAGATATTCTCCCAAAATAAGTCAATGGAACAGATCAGGGAGGGGCATAAGTCATAAGATCAACAATATTTTGATGCAGGTGTTAAGAAATATAACTGTATCTCTCTGTTTTGTATAAAGTATCAGTTCATGGTTCCCAAATCACAGTAGGGTGATGTGGGCTAGGAAGAAGGTTAGAAAGTTACAAGAAAAATTTTGGGACTGATGTCAAATTTCTTCTCCATACTTGGCTTCTATAACATCAATTCTACCCATCTAAAGGTAGCCTATGTATGAGAAAAGTAGGTAACAGCCTTTATAATGTGATTTGAAAGATATCAAGAAAGCATTCTTTCTACCATGAAAAAAATTCTTTCCCTCACTAAGCTACTTTGTTGTCTTAATTTCCACCATTAGAAACTTATCCTTTTGTCTAAAAATATCTTTCTTTTAAAAAAATCCTTAGAAAATACAAGTTAAACTCTTTCATATGCACAAAGGAGTATATGAGATCTGAATATATTTACTTATATTTGCTAGTGATAATCAATGAAAAGCAGGGTGAATAAAATTTTAAGGTAAGTGGGGAGGGGGGGAGGGTGGAGAGATAACTACAGAGTACAGCACATAGTCCTGAAGGACACAGTCCTCCTCTTACCCTTGGTGGAATTTATGCTAATGTTGTTTACTTTTAAGTATTCTGTTCTTAAAACATTTTGCTATTGCAAAACTGTAATGGTAGGATTGTAGAAAACTATCCTACTTGCTAGGATAGATTTGAGGCATGGAAAGGGATGTAGTTGATAATCTGAGTTTGAATAGAAATAAGTAATTTCTATTCTTAAAAAAAAAAAAAAGAAGAAAATCACATACTTCTTTTGTTTGTTTTTTTATATAGATTTACTTTTTATTATAGCTTTTTATTTACAAAACATATGCTTGGGTAATTTTTCAACACTGACCCTTGCAAAACGTTCTAAATTTTTCCCTCCTTCCTCCCACCCCTTCCCCTACATGGCAGATATTCCAATACATGTTAAAATTTTTGTTAAATCCAATAGATGTATATATATCCATATAGTTATCTTGCTGCACAAGAAAAATTAGATCTAAAAAGAAAAAAATCCTGAAAAGGAAAACAAAAATGCAAGCAAACAATATCAGAAAGAGTGAAAATGTTATTTTGGAAAATCACATCCTTCTGATGGATGGGAAAGAAAGAGAAAAGCCAAAACAGAGGGAATAAAGGTTGGGGTAGAAAGAGAGGGGACAGAGAAATAAAATAAAAATAACACACGAAGGGAAACTTGTTCATCTGATTTTATTTGAGGAAATATTACTGGAATGGCCATTTGGGGCAAGTCTACTTTGAAAGAATAGGAAACTCACAATGAGAAGGCACATAAGTTTGAAACTGCCATAAATGGAAAGGAAGATGAGGAAAAATTGCAACTAAGACTCAGCCCAGACAATTCTTTTATTTATTTTATTTTTTTACCTAGTTGTTCTGCTGGGATGCAACACCTATACTGTCTACAATGCTCTGTGGTTCCCATGTCAGCACCCTGCTGTGAGTTATCTTAGCCAGCAGTATCATGACTAAAAGCTCAGATGACCCAATTCTGTTATTATACATTCAAATCTAATACTTTGGTACTAGTTACATAGTGCTTGCCATTGGCATTATGCTTTGGATGTGGCAGGAAAAGCAAAGAGAGGCTTGTTAGAAAGTAATATCAGTGTTCTCCAAGACATAAATGTGGGGAGATGATAGCTTTAGGAAATAGCTGTTAAGAAGTCTCTTCTCTCTGCTTATTACAAATAGTCATTTAACATAGAATTAAAGGCATATAACAAACATTCTTCACTTCATTATGATTTTATGTGATTTGTTCTGTCTCAGTCAGAGGTTATTCACTGGACATGGTAGCTCATGATCTGAAGATTGAACTCAATATATATTTCTAGAGTATCATGGATTTACAAGTAGCCAACAGAGTTCTTGGGGTCCTAGGGTTTTCATAATAACAATACATCAAAATTTCAGGTGACATAAAGGATAAAGTGATAAATGAGCCCCAAGTGACACATTCAAGAAAGGAAATGAGAGGTACTCTTTTTTTTTCTTTTTATAGCTTCCTAATTGGAAAATTCTTCTTTACTCAACCACCAAACATCTTTAATATATCCCCTCCCGTCACGGGGACCATTCAGGAATTGTTGCATCCCATAGCATACCTGTATGCTATAAATTTTGTAAAGTGCTTTACATGTTATCTCATTTGATCTTCTCTACAACCCTGTAAAGCAGATAATACCCCCATTTTTCATATAGAGAAACTAAGGCAGAAAAAAAGATAAATGATATCTAAGACACAAAGCTAGTAAGTATTTGAGGAAGGAATAAACTTCAAGTTTTCCTGATTCAAACCCAATGTTATACCACCTATCCACTATACATCTATCATGGTGGAGGAAGTTGTAGATGGCTTACACTCTCTATCATTGAACAGAGTACCCACAAATTCATTAAAGAACTTAATTTCTTCAGAACTTACAGAGTTATAGACTTTGAAAGTGCTTTCTTCATAATCACCTGTTGGTAGTAATAAAGGAAGTCTGCCTCTAACTTCTAAAGGGAAGGAAAGCATAGAGCAGAAAAGAAAGAAAAAGCACAGAGAAAATTATTCAGATATTTCCCAACCAAAATGCTAGCTTAATCAAAAGAAAAAATTGAACTTTACCAAAGCATTGGATCACCCATAATCAGTGATTAATGAGTGTGCTTCAGACAACCCAAAGAGGTCAAAGAACACAGGCATGGTCTAGGTAAGTCAAAGGAAATTGGGTTTTGAGTGCCCATGAGCAAAGCAAAGCAAAAGGGATAGATTTAAATTCAAAATATTTGGACTTAAATACCTTCTCTGTACTTATTACCTATGTAACAAAGGACAAATCATGTAACTTCTCTTGGGACAGTGTCTTCATCTGTAACAACAACAACAAAAAAGATTGAATTATATGATTTTTATATGTAAAGGATAATATTATGATATATGAATGTACAATTTTCATAAAGTTAGACTAAGAAATGTGTTCTATAAAATTTATCTGTTTCTAGGTTTTTCTGAGGTTTGAAGTTTTTGTTTTTGTTTTTTGCTTTGTCTACATTTGTTTTCCTCTAGTTTCCTAGGAAAAGTTACTTCTGAAAATTCTAGCTTTTCTATATAATCTTTGATGACATAATTGATGACATAAGTTTTCTTATCTATAAAATAAGGAAAATAAGTAGCATTCATTGATCTCTAAAGTCCTTTCCAATTCTAATTTTTTTTTAATCTATGACTATTTCCCCCTCTTTTATCTTTCCATAAATGTATAAAAATAACCATAATTGGTCTTGGTAAGAGCCAGCTGAAAATTTAGAGAATGAATCTCTCTATAAATAGCATTCTGGACTCCTTTTAGATCATAGGATGCAATATTATCTTCCAGCACAAAGACCAAAACTTCTCAGTAATATGATAGTGATAAGCTAGCTAAATGAGTACTAGTATGGTGAAAAAGAGCAATATTCCTTTAACACAGAATTTCAGAGAAAAGAAAAAAAGAACTGTACAGAATAAAGAACATTTAGTGGACTCTAGAGTAGAGAACCTGTTAAATTCACCTTTTTTGATACCTATGTGCTTGTAGACAAATCACTTAACTTTCAGACCTCAGTTTCTTCTTCTGTAAAACAAGGAGATTGAACTAGATGTCCTCAGAGATCCATTTTGGGCACTGGATCTATAATCCTATAAATGCCTTTGGCAGGGGTTGGGGGAGGGGAATCTAAGAATAAAAACTCTCAGAAAGCCCTCAAAAAAAAAAAAAAAATGAATTTACCTCCTTGAAACTATCCAAGGTCCTAAACTGCCAAAAACTAACTAAAAAAACTAAAGCAGGATTTCAGAGGAGGAAAAGATGGAAATGAGATAAGGCATTTAGGCTTCATAAAGTTAGGTTTTAGAAATAGGTCTTGGAATTTCAATGGAATTCATGAAAAAAATTAAAATAAAGGTAGTTTAGCTACTATAAACTATATTATAAAGCAGTACTGGCTAAGAAATAAAGTGATTGATGGGTGGAATAGGTTAGAGTCACAAGACATGCTAGTCAATGACTATAGTAATCTAGTGTTTGATAAACCCAAAGACCCCAGCTTCTGGGAAAAGAACTCACTATTTGACAAAAATTCCTTGAAAAATTGGAAAATAGTCTAGCATTGACCAATACTTAATACTCTATACCAAGATAAGGTCAAAATGGATTCGTGACTTAGACATAAAGAATAATACTATAAGCAAATTTAAAGAACAAAGGATAGTCAACCTCTCAGATCTGTGGAGAAGGAAAGAATTTATGGCCAAAGAAGAAATAGTGTACAGTATAAATGCAAAAATAATAATTTTGATTATATTAATTAAAAGGGTTTGTACAAATAAAATCAATTCAGTCAAGATTAGAAAGGAAATAGAAAACTAGGGGAAATCTTTATATACATACAATTGTGATAAAGACCTCATTTCTAAAATATATAGAGAATTGACTCAAATTTATAAGAATACAAGCCATTCTCCAATTGATAAATGATCAAAGGATATGAACAATTTTCAGATGAAGAAATTAAAACTATTTCTAGTCATATAAAAAGTGCTTTAAATCACTATTGATCAGAAAAATGAAAATTAAGACAACTCTGAGGTACCACTACACACCTCTCAGATTGGCTACAATGACAGGAAAAGATAATGATAAATGCTGAAGGAGATGTGGGGAAACTAGGACACTAATACATTGTTGGTGGAATTGTGAACTGAGCCAACCATTCTGGAGAGCAATTTGGAACTATGCCCAAAAGGCTATTAAACTGTGCACACCCTTTGATCCAGCAGTGTCTCTGCAGGGCCTGCATCCCAAAGAGATCATTAAAAGTGGGAAAAGGATCCACATGCACAAAAATGTTTGTAGCAGGCCTTTTTGTAGTGTTAAGGAACTGGAAACTGAGTGGGGAAGAGCTGAATAAGTTATGGTATGTAATGAACTATTATTGTTCTATAAGAAATGATAAGCAGGATGATTTTCAGAAAGGCTTGGGGAGACTTACATGAACTGATGCTAAGTGAAGTGAAATAGAACCAAGAGAATATTATACACCACAACAAGATTACGTGATGATCAATTCTGATATATGTGGCTCTTCTTAACAATGAGGTAATTCAGGCCATTTATAATAGATTTGTGATGGAAAGAATCATTGGCATCCAGAAAGAGGATTGTTGGGACTGAATGTGGATCACAACATAGTTTTTTCACCTTTTTGTTGTTATTTGCTTGCTTTTTGTTTTTTCTCATTTTTTCCTTTTTGATAATTTTTTACATGCAGCATAATAAATGTGGAAATATGTATAGAAGAATCACATATGTTTAACATGTATTGGATTACTTACTGTCTAGGGGTGGGGTGAAAAGGAGAGAGAAAAAATTTGAAACACGATGTTTTGCAAGGGTGAATGTTGAAACTATCTTTGCATATATTTTGAAAATAGAGAAATAAGTTTTAGAAGATGGGTAGAACATAGATCAGTGGAAAAGAGAGAGGCTTTTCTAACTTGGGTAAAGAACATATATGTAAAGACATAGATAGTAATGATCAGTGTGACTAAAAAGAGAATTGATGACTAGACTAGTGATTGTTGGAATGGTAGAAAGTGAAGGGGCAGGAGATCTATAGTATGCATAACAGTGGACATAGCACTCTTTGACCAAATAAGAACATAAAAGTAGGTAGAGATATTCTGTATTACATAAAAATCTTTAAACTATTTAGTCCAACAAACTACCAAGCATTCATTAAGCACCTACTATGTGGCACACTAAAGACACAAAGACAGAAATGAAACATTCACTGAACTCAAGGAACATGCATTCTATTGGAGAAAGCAGGCTATAAATATTGTGGGGAACAATGAGAGATGAAGTCAGAGAAGTCACATTATAGCTAGTTTTGAAAACTTGGCAAAGGACTTCAAAATTTCTATTCTAAGCAATAAGGAGGCATTGATGGTGATTGAATTAGAAAGTGATATGATTGTTGTTTCAAGATGAATGACTTGGTGGCACCCTGTAAAATGGATTGTAACTGGAAGTTGGAAGAGAGGAGCTAAGAGGTTGTTGCATTAATCGGGATGCAAAAGAATGAGAACTGCATGATACATAAGGAGGATACTAACTGGATTTCAAGTCAGAAAAACTGAAATCCCAGCTCTACTACTTACCAGCTTTGTGCATTGAACAAATCACTTGGTGCATCTTGGTGTCAACCCCCTCATCTTTAAAATTAAAAAATAGAACTAAAACATCTTTAAGGTCAATTCCATTTTTAATATTCTCTGATTAGGTTGATGACAATTGGGAAAGGCAGCAGAAGCAGGAGAAGAGACCCACTATATATATATATATATATATATATATATATATATATATATATATATATATATATATATATATATATATATATATATCAATAGGCACAGCACTCACTGACAAAGAACATAAAAATAAATAAATATGTTTGTGATATTATGATGTTGAAAGAGTTTTAGATAGCATTAACCTATTAATTTTATAGTTGAGGAAACTGAGAACCAGGGAAGTGAAATGGCATGCATTAGGTCACCTGTTGTTATCGTTGGTCCATTATTCTTGAAGAGGACTATAACATCAGGGAAGTGATGCTATGACATATGAGTGAATTAGATTTAAATTAAATTAAATTAAAATCATCTTTTTTCTAGGGCCAGATATAGATCAGGATGCCTGAAAATGGCCCAGTATACAGTGGGAGACTTTGTATTGAATGGATACCCATTCAGTGATTAAGGCTGGGTAGCAACTGAGGCAAAGAATGGTCTCTTTCAACTAGTCAAAAAGAAAAATCTAAATCAAATCTGGGAGGGGAAGGACCATCAAGGTTTCTGACCAAAATAGAAGCGATTGCTATTTACATTCATTTGAGTCAATCAGGACCCAAATAATGACCAATGGTGCTTGACCTGAAACTTATCATTGGTCAATAAATGAAAGTCAAGTGATGATACTGGAACCCAGAACCAAATACAAATCCACTGCTCTTTGCATTATACCATATGCATTCTGGTACATTTGCAACTTGGAAAATATTCCTCATATGTTTTCCTGATTTACCTTTCTGAAGTATTTTCTCTCTAAAGGCTTTCTTAAGTCTTGTTGTAAAACCCAATGTCCTTGTTTGATTCTGTTCCCATTCAATCAGAAGAAGCCAATTGACTGGGGATACCAAAGAGTCCTGGGGTAAATTTATAAGATAAAAAAACAGATATTTTCTACTTTCCTTTCTCTCCTTTTCCCCTCACTTTTAACACTCCTTACCAGAACACTAATGTGGCTTAGAATTTTATTTGTAAAATAAGGGACCAATTTAACTAATTGATAGCAAGGTATTTACAACCTAATAGATCAACTTAATAAGTAACATCCCTATTCTACCCTAGAATGTTTCTTTTTTTTTTTTTTTTTTTTTTAAGAAGAGGAAAAAATCAAGGAAATAATTGTTAACTGAAAATTCAGGCATGAGTTGAGAGATTATTTTTCCATTCCCCAATATGCTACTCATCTTTCAAGACCCATCTCCAAAGCCTACCTTCATGAGGTCTTTAATAAATGCTTCATCTCATTTTGATCTTTTCTTCTGAAATCCTGCTTTAGCTTTTTGTTTGTTTTGTGTTTTTGTTTTTTTTGGCTAGTCCTTGGCCTTCTAGGACTAGTCTTAGCTCACTTAGGCATTTAAATAGCTGATCTGGTAGTCTAACACAGACTTTCTAATCCATTGCCAAGGTTATTTCTCCTATTCTATGCTTCATACAAAACCAGTTATTTTAAACAAGACTATGGCATATAAGACAATTAAATTAAATCCATCTGCTGTCAGTGACACCTGTTAGTGAATACAGTAGTATCTGAAAGATATTATCTAGAGATTTTGAGTTCATATTCAGAATTCCAAAGTCAAAGATTTCTAGATAACACATGAATTATAGAAAAAAAAATCTTCCATAGGCTGAAGGTGGGGAGAAAAGGGATTTACAAAAGCTATGGGTTTGGGTTTTGGCTTTTTTTTTTTTTTTTTTTTCAGTTTGGAGGTTTGTTTGATTTTTGATGATGGTATAATAAATCCAATTTACCATTAAAACTCCACTACCTTACCTTAAACTGACCTTTTTTTATAATATGAGCATTTATTTCAAAGATTGGCCGAGGAGTTTTCACTGCCTCATGGTTGAAAATTTAAAGAGCCAAGAGCATCCAATTTACTTTTTCTTTTCTCCTATTTATTCTACTGGCCTAGTACAACAATATTGATGTTTCTTCCCTACTTCACACACACACACACACACACACACACACACACACACACACAACTTCTGATTTGTTTAATTCAATAAGAGCATGAATAGGAGTCTAAGGCTTGCTTCTCTTTGTTTTAAATGACATTTAATCTGAATTAATACTAAATTCTAGCCTTTTATATTTTAATAAAACTACTTAGGCTACAACATCTTTCTATTTGTATTGGGAATTGTTATTTTGGATAATTAGGTTTAATATCTTAAATTCTGTTATTTATCTGACCTCACTCAAAAAATATATTTGTCCAAAGGCTTTTTTATCCAAGCTGTACACAATATGAGCTATGGAAATGGCAAGTTACTTATTACCTAGACAGTAATTTTAAGTCATTAAACCAAATTACTGGGTATCAGTTTCTCATCTGTAAAATTAAGGAGTTGAACTAAAGGCCTTCGAAGGACCTTTCCAGATCATATTGTTTGACATCCAAACAATGTCAAAATTTAGAGAAAAGTCCCCAGAATATTGAATAAATTCCCCATAAAGAACTCATAAGAAGACAGGGATAGGACAGCATAGGATAAGAATGAATGAAAGAAGTTTGAACTGCACTTTTAGAGAAATTATCCACATCTATAAATCCTTGTATAGACAATTAATGCTTTCAAGCTAAATCTGTCATATATCACATATATGCTGATATTCTATATAGTGATATACTCTGCCTATGGAAGTATATAGAAACTAGGGCAAGGCATCTGGCACTGTTGGCATTGAGTAATTTAGGATTGGTTTTAGGATATTCAGGAAAATAATATTGGAGCATGACAAGATAAAGGGACAAAGGTACTTATATTTTTGTACATTAAAATAAAAATTTTTAAAGTTTGTGCCATTTAACAATAGATAAAATTCTATTGTATATGTGTATCTTGCTATACCAGAATTTTCAGGGTCAGATGATACTCAGCAACTGTCATGCTTGTTGAATATGAGACGTTATTTTTTTATTGACAGAACATATGCATGGGTAATTTTTTAAACATTATCCCTTGCACTCATTTCTATTCCAACTTTTCCCTTTCCTCCCTTCATCACCTTCCTATATGGCAGGCAATCTCATACATGTTAAACATCTTAAAGTATATCTTAGACGCAATATATGTGTGCATAACCGTACAATTCTCTTGTTGAACAAAAAATTGGATTCAGAAAGTAAAAATAACCTGGGAAGACAAAAATGCAAGTAGTCCACATTCATTTCCCAGTGTTCCTTCTCTGGGTGTAGCTGATTCTGTCCATCATTGATCAACTGGAGCTGAATTAGATCTTCTCTTTGTGGAAGATATCCACTTCCATCAGAATACATCTTCATACAGTATTGTTGTTGAAGTGTATAATGATCTCCTGGTCCTGCTCACTTCACTTAGCATCAGTCCATGTAAGTCTCTCCAAGCCTCTCTGTATTTATCCTGCTGGCTATTTCTTACAGAACAATAATATTCCATAACATTCATATACTATTATTTACCCAACCATTCTCCAATTGATGGGCATCCATTCATTTTACAGTTTTTAGCCACTACAAAAAAGCCTACCACAAACATTTTGGCACATACAGGTCCCTTTCCCTTCTTTAGTAGAATTTGAGATGTTATTAAGGTGGATAATCCCTCCGCAAATGTAGATCATAGCCCTCAGTAGTAGTTCACTTAATAACTTAAATATCCCATTGGATGCCTAATTTTATGGTGGTAAGCCTCTCTGAACTTAGCTAGATTTCCCCTTCTAAGAACAGACCTGTAGTCCATCATCTTTATTTTAAAACCTTTCCAGTAGATAGGCCCTTAGCATTCAAAAACTCATGTTCATCATGATGAGCTATCAAAAGAGAATTTTGGTAGGAACCATCATTCTAATTTTATCTGAATAGATGTATTTAGGAACAAAAAGACACATTTGGTCTGCAAAACCTAAATTATGAGCCTTTCTGATCAATTCTAAAGTGTATCTTCATCACAGCTCATATTCATATATCATTTAATTATAAAACACTTTATGTATACATGTATATATTCATATATACTTACATATATCTATACTTATATGTGCCTACATATATGTATATGTGCAAAGATGCATACTACTAGCATTTTAACCTTGAACAAAGCAATTTAACCTCTATCTACCTTAGTTTCCTCAATTGTAAAATGGAGATAATAATAGTCTCTATATCCCAAGATTGTCATAAGGATCAAATGAAATAATATTTGTGAAGCACTTTGCAAATCTCAAAATGTTATATAAATATGTACATATGTGTGAGTTGTATATATATATATATATATATATATATATATATACAGAGAGAGAGAGAGAGAGAGAGAGAGAGAGAGAGAGAGAGTTTCTATTGACTCTCACAGTCCTGAGAAGTAAATGCTATTTTATCTTTATTTTATAGATTAGAAAAGTAAGACTAAGAGAAAGTAATTAATTTGTTCCAAGTCACACAAACAATAACATAAATCTTCCTGACTCTAATTCCAAGATTCCATGCCACCCTTAAGAGGCACCCAGTAAAATATCCATCCCAAGATCCCCTAATGTCATGATGTGATACAACCTATGGAACATTTCCATGTTCCAGGTAAATCCTGCAACAGTAATGAAAGGTGGCAGTACAGATGAGGAAAGCAGGTAGATTTAGTACTTTATTGTATATTTTTTATATTATTACTTTGCATGTATCTTCACTAAGGCCCAAACCTCCTTGATGCTAGCTCTGACAAAGTTTCTTCATAAACTTCTTTCAAAAGCTCTATATTCTTTCAGTTGCTGTGATGAATAGAATTTCTATATAAATCAACCCCATTTAAAACCACATTGCATTAAGTCTCCATGTGGGCATTGGTGGAGGCAGGGACAAAGGATGGGGTTAATGTTAGGCACCCTGAATAAACCAGTAAATACATATAAATGTACATGCCGGAGACTACGGTCTCATTGATACATCTCCCTGCCATACAGAAAATTTTGTACCCTTACATAAACAGTACTTTATCCCCTATCGCAAAGTTATAAAATTGCAGAGCTGCAATGGACCTCAGAGGTCACCTAGTCAAAATCTCTACAACACTCCTCCAATGTGGTTAACTAGACTCTGCTTGAACATTTCCCATGACAAGAGACTCACAATCTCATCATCTAATACAGTCCATTACATTTTTAGAAACTTCTCATTTTTAGAAATTTTCCCTTTATGAACCAAAATATCCTTCCATGAAATATCTACTACTGAACCTAGTTCTACACTCTGGAAACAAGCAGAATAACACTAGTCTCTCTTCCATATGACAGATCTTCAAATAGTTTCTTATTTAGATGAGACATTCCCAACTCTTTCTAGGAATAAGATGAATGACACCATGGTCCAGATATGACATTACATCAAGAGTCATAAGGAACTATATGAACATAAATACAAAACACTTTTCACACAGATAAAGTCAGATCTAAATAATTTAAACAATATAAATTGCTCATGGGTAGTCCAAGCTAATATAATAAAAATAACAATTCTACCTAAATAGTCTACTTGTTCAATGCCATACCAATCACACTGCCAAAAAATTATTTTATAGAGATAGAAAAAATAACAAAATTCTCCTGGAAGAATAAAAAATCACGAATATCAAGAAAATCAATGAAAAAAATACAAAGGATAATGGCCTAGCAATACCAAACCTAAAACTTTGTTCTAAAGCAGCAGTCATAAAAACCATATGGTACTGGCTAAGAAACAGAGTGGTGGATCAGGGGAATAGATTAGATATGCATATCACAATAATCAAATACTATAGTAATCTAGTGTTCTACAAACTCCAAAACTCCAGCTTCTGGGATAAGAACTCACTGTTTCACAAAAATTTCTGGGAAACCTAAAAAAAATTATCAAACTCAACATAGACCTTCATCTCACACCCTATACCAAAAAAAGGTAACAATGGACATATAATCAAAGTGTAAAGGGTGTTACTATAAGCAAATTAGGAAAGCAAGGGATAGTTTACCTATCAGATCTTTGGAAAAATAAGAAATTTATGGACAAAGAGCTAGAGAATATTATGAAACACAAAATTGACAACTTTGATTACTTTAAATTAAAAAGGGTTTTGCATAAACAAAACCAATACAGCCAAGATTAGAAGAGAAGCAAAAAATGGGGGGGAATTTTTTTTACAACCAGTGTTTCTGATAGACCTCATTTCTAAAATATATAAAGAACTGAGTTAATTTTATAAGAATACAAGTCATTCCCCAATTGATAAATGACCAAAGGATACAAACAATTTTCAAATAAAGAAATTAAAGCCATCTATAGTTATATGAAAAAATACTCTAAATCACTACTGATTAGAGAAATGCAAATTAAAACAACTGGAGGTACCATCTCACACCTCTTTGATTGGCTAAGACTAAGATAAAAGATAATGACAAATGCTGTTGGAAGGGATTTGGGAAAACTGAAAGACTAATAGATTATTGGTAAAGTTGTGAAATGATCTAACCATTCTGGAGAGCAATGTAGGCTATAAAAATGTGCATGTCCTTAGTGCCACTATTAAATTTATATCCCAAAGAGATCATCAAAGAGGGGAAAGGATCACATGTGCAAAAATATTTGTAGCAGCATTTTTTTGGGGTGGCAAAGGATTGAAAAATGAGTAGATGTTCATCAATTGAGGAATTCCTGAATAAGTTATGGTGTATAGAAGTAATGGAATATTATTGTTCTATTAAAAAATTATGAACAGACTGATTATAGAAAGGCCTGAAAAAAATTTACATGAACTGATACTAAGCAAAACAAGCAGAATCAAGAAAATATTGTACATAGCAACAGCAAGATTGTGTGATGATCATCTATGACAGATTTGGTTCTTCTCAGCATTTTGGTGATCCAAGTCAATCCCAATAAACTTGGAATGGAAAATACCATCTGCATTCAGAGAGAGAAGTAGGGAAACTGAATGTAAATCAACACATGCTATGTTCACTTTTATATTTTTATTTTTTTTCCCCTCATGTTTTTTTCTGTTCTGATTTTTCTTTCACAATATGATTCATAAAGAAATATATTTTTAAAAAACCTAGTATATATGTATAACCTCTCAGAAAGTTGTTTTTACATGTAACTGGGGAAAATAAAACTATGAGAAGGACAGAAAGAATGTATGTGTGTCATAAGGACCTGCATCCAAATTTTGCTTCAGGAACTCACTGGGCAAGGCACTTAATCTTATTATGCCTTAATTTCTTCAATTGTAAAATCAGGGAAGTTAGACTAAATAGCTTCCATGTTCTTTTCTGCTCTAGACCAGTAATCTTATATCTTTTAGGAGTTCCTTACATGGCATGATTTCAAGTCTTTTCACCATCCTGATGGATTTTCTCTGAAACATTCCAATTTCTCTGTGTCCTGCCTAAAATATTGCTCCTAAAAGAATAAGAAAAAATCATTTCTCTCACACATAATTGTAGGATCATAGAGTTAAAGTTAGATGGGATTATAAAGCCATTGAATCCAGGGCCTTCATTCTATACATAAAGGGGAGGAGGGGAGAAAAAAGATAAAATCTTCAAGATGTGCCCCTACCTGTTTTCAAATCTGAGAAAGGCCATTTCCCATACCTGAAGTGAACCACCTCCTTTTCAACATTTTTCAGAATTCCTGTCACTCTTCAAAGCTTAAATTGAACATACTTCTTCCATGAAGCCTTACTTAATTTTCACCTTCCACCACAGTAATCTCTCCCTTCTTCAAATTTTCTTAGAGCACATTGTCCTTATCTTTCCTTTGCTCCCAGCTCACTTTACTTATTATATTTATCTTCTTTCTCCTCCCTGAATGTAAGCTCATTGATGAGTTCTTTAAAAATTTTACAAAGAACCTTTGTATCTCTAGTTCCTATTACTGTGTTTGCAACCAATAGGCACTTAATAAATATTTGCCAAATTGAAATTAAGATGTTGCCTGACCTCAGGGTTGTTATGAGGATTAAGTTAAATAATGTGTGTGAAAATGATTAATTAAAGCCTCTATTTGCTCATTTGTACAATGAGATCATTATAATTCTATTTACTACCAGATAAGGTTGTTGTGTAGATTAAGTATTAGAGAGTTATCTAGAGCACAGGTAAGTGACTTGTACATCATCACACAGCTAGTATGTCAGAGGAATAACTTAATTCAGGTCTTCCTGGTTTCAAGGCTGGGCTTCTATTCATTGTTCAATACAAGATTATATTGGTATAGTGGTTTGAGGTATGCAAATCTCTTTACATACTTATCCAATCTAATCCATATATGACCTTATTTGGTAACAAATAGATTGGTAATATTTTTTACAAGGAGAAAATGGAAGCTCAGAGGAGTTGAGATTCATCCATGGCTACAAAGTAAATATTTGAAGTGAGATTCAAACTCAAATCTCATCCAAATTCAATCTTCTTCTCTACCATGCTTCCTCTCACATACATCCATGAAAGTTAATGCCTTGAAATCAAATACAGAAATTTATGTTTATCTTTACTAAATGTCATCTTGTCGTTTTTATCCCACTCCTCCAGGCTGTGGAAATCTTGTGGGATTCTGATTCTATCATGCCATCAATTAGCTATACCTTCCAGGGTCATGCCATCCAAAACTTTAATAAGTAAATATCTTTGGCTTCTTCTAACTTTTTATTTTTTGCTGAGGCAATTGGGGTTAAGTGACTTGCCCAGGGTCACTATGGTTTGAGATATTTACTTTTTTGCACCTTTTGAAAATCTAAACAACTGTATGCCCCAGTTCCCAAGGCACCATTCCCTTTCTCCATAGATTTTTAAATATTATTGACAGTCATTCAACAATCATATCCCCCAGTTCTTTCAACAACCTAGGATGAAGTTCATCTTGACCCAGTGATTTGAACTCTTTGAGGCAGCCAGATACATTCTGACCAGGCTTCTTTTGTATGTTAAAGATTTTTCTTCTTTTCTTTCCAGTGTCAACATCATTTTCCTTAGTGGAGAAATCTAAAGTAAATAAGAAGTTGAACAGATTTGCTTTTCTTTACCATCCAATATCAACCTCTATCCAACACCAGCACCCCAAACAGATGTCCTTTGAATTTCCTTTCATCTCCAGCATAGATTTTTTTAAAACTTTTTTTTATTGTTAACATTCATTGCCAACCTCAGCTCATGCTAGCTTTTAGTATTCCTGACATTGTTCTTAATAGGACAATGGCTCTCTTTTGTATTCATCTTCAGTTACCTGCTTTTGCTTCCAGTAATGAGTTCCCCATATACCCATTTTGTTTTCTCTGAATACCTATACTTGTCTTCTTCATCAGAATCAATCAAGACTATGCCACCAGAATTTCATTCTTGAGAGCCTCCATCCATTGGAGCCAACTTTCCTTTGAGAGACTTAGGCCATGAGATCTTATCCATCGGAGAAAAGATGTGAAATCTTGAAATCTCCTCTCCTTAAGCCTCCTAAAATCTGGGGGATATTACAGACTTCAGTGAACACTTTCCTCTTTATTAAAGATGAACCATAAGATGGCATGATGATTGCTTCCAAAAATTTCAGCATTCTTCTATATTAGTTAGAATTTGGTCCAGATTACCAGTCCATTTCATCACCACCTACTTCTGGAAGTAAAATCTCAGCAAGACAAGACAGGAAATTATCAGTTTCTATGCTTTTAACACATTCAATGAGATTTTCAATAGTTGAAAGTGTCCTTGATAACTATACTTCCCCTCCATTCCAATTTTATGTTATTAAGTTATTAAGTATCTCCAGCTAAACTAGCCACCATGCTAGTACTGCCTCTGTTTGGCTTTCCTTTGATTTTTTACAAATGTGCTCCCTACCATTGAGATTCCTGGATTGTCACAAAAGTGGCTACCATGGTAGAAGTCACTACTACTTGAAGAACATAGGTAAGTGGATTGATTGAGTTTAGGACTTCTGAGTTACAATAGAATTATGGTAAGCCCTTTGGAGTGAAAAGACGGAGAACTAGGATGCTTACAAAGGGTCAAACTACTCCAAGTTGGGAGTAGAGGAAGTCAAAAGCTTCCATGATGAATAATAATGGAATCAGAGCCATGAATGACTGCTGCACTTTCAGCCTGAGTAATATTTTAAAAACAAAATAAAAACCCAAAACACCAATGGTATACTAACTTTACTTCCTATCTATTTCTCTTAGAAAAGTATACAATTCCATTGCTATATTCCAGTCAGGAGTTCCACTGCACTTTGTCTCAGTGACACCTATGAAGTCATATTTACTTTCTTATATTGGGAATTCTAGCTCACATTTAGGACTATTCCCAAATGGCTATAAAACTGTGCATACCCTTTGATTCAGCAATCTTACCACTGGGTTTGTATCTGAAAGAGATCATAAAAAAGGGGGAAAGAGCTACATGTGCAAAAATCTTTGTAGTAGCTCTTTTTGTGGTGGCAAGGAATTGGAAATTGAGTGGATGCACATTGAGGAATGGCTGAATAAGTTATGATATATGAACGTAATGGAATAATATTGTTTCATAAGAAATGATGAGCAGGATGATTTCAGAAAAGTCTTTTCAGACTGTTACATGAACTGATGCTGAGTGAAGTAAGCAGAATCAAGAGAACATTGAACACAGTGACAACTAGATTATGTGATGATCAACTATGACAGAAAGCTCTTTTCAGCAATACATTGATCCAAGACAATTCTAAGAGACTTGGGATGGAAAATGTCATCTGTATCTGGAGAAAAACTATGGAGACTGAGTGTGGATTGAAACATATATTTTCATCCTTTTTTGTTTGTTTTTTCCCTTTTGTTCTAAATTTTCTTTCCTAACATGATCAATAAGAAAATATGTTAAAAATTATTGTATCTATAACTTATATCAGATCACTTTGCTTACTTGGGGAGGTGGGAGGTAAAGAAAGGAAGGAGAAAAAAATTTAGAACTCAAAATCTTACAAAAATGAATGTTGAAAATTATCATTACATGTAATTGGAAAAAATAAAATACTATTGAATTGTTTTAAAAGAGAGAACTTGTTCACTTTATTGCCCATGCTCTGTGCAATAGTATATATACAATTGAATTCATAAGCATCCTTTTAGTTCATTCTTCCCTTTTTACCATCTTCCATGAAATGACCAACCCCACTATTACTATTCTTTTTCTTTTACCTTTCCTCTTATTCTCCACAACAGTGATATCAAACTCAAATAAAAACATATATCTGAAAAACTGCATAATGACTTAGAAAAAACATAAATCGACATTATATATGTCTTGTTGTATTTTTATTAGTCTCATTAAGCATTTCCTAATTACATTGGAATATGTAATTCTGGCTGCACTCCAGAGTTTTGTTTGTGGTATGAAGTCTGGAGCAGGAAGGGGGGGGGAGGAAACTTTGTCCTAAAGTACTTGGTTTATTAGTTTTTATATAGACAATTTTCTCTGCCTCTTTAATCCTACTTGGGCCTTTTTGAGTTTAAGACCTTCTAATCATGTCTCTAGAAAAATACATTAATCAAAATTTTTATCAGATCAGATGTTACTGTTGTTCAGACATCTTAGTCATGTCCTACTCAAAACTCCATTTGTGGTTTTTCTTGGCAAAGATACTAGAGTGGTTTGCCATTTCCTTCTGCAGCTCATTTAATAAACTGAGGCAAACAGGCTTGAGTGACTTGCCTAGGGTGACAAATAGTAAGTGTCTGAGGTCAGATTTGTCACTTAGCTGACCCAAGATTTACTATATCACTGACCAAAAGTTCATCATACCTATACTTTATACCATGCTCCAGAAAGCCTGCCATGCTACAATGCCAACTCCTTAGTCATCTGCTTACTCTTCATGTCCTAACTTCTTTTCTAAAGTCCTTGCCTTCAGTTGGCAGCAGTAATGAAAACACCATTTGTTTCCTGTGCAAGATTTCATAAGCACAGTATGATCAGATCATAAATTTAGGGGCAGAAGGGTCTTTTCCTTCTCATTTCACAAGTCCAGAAACTAAGGCTCTTACAAGTGAAATGACTTCTAGAAGATGACACAGGTAGTAAATAGCAAAGCTGGAAATTGAATCTGGGTCCTCCAATTCTAAATCTTGCATTCTTTCCACTTCACCTAAAGAACTCTTCAATATTCTTTCTGAAAATATCATTTCTTCCAATGTTAGCGAGTAGTCCTTGATTTTCTACAAACCTTAATAGACTTTTTATTACATGTCAAATATACACTGTAGTAGAATAGCAGACCTCCTATTTTTTCACTTTGTTAGGTTAACAGGAGCAGCTAAGTGGTGTAGTGGACAGAGCCCTACTTCTGGAGTCAGGAAGACTTATCTTCCTCAGTTCAAATCTAACCTCAGACAATGACTAGTTGTGTAACCCTGGACAAGTCATTTAATCCTGATTGCCTTGATTTTTCTCTGTCAAAAAAGCTGGAAAAGGAAAGGGAAACTGCTCTAGTATCTGTCAAAAAAAAAAAAAAAAAACAAATGGGGTCACAAGAGTCAGACATCACTGAAAGAACTGAACATCAAAAACAAAACTTCACATGGTTATCCCTATAGCTTTTCACAAAAAAATCACCTTGCATGCTATGCCTTCCTAAAGACTGACAATGCTGCTACTCCTAACAATAATATGTTTATATTGAACTGGAAGACTTTTTAGTATCCTTTACTTATTTTATCTCATATGATCCTTACAACAATCATGAAGTAGATTCACTTAGGTATTTCTTTGGTTCTTCCTGACATCCACTGAGGAGGATTTTATTAGGACATTAATTTATTCCCTTTGAAAAGGCTTTTTAGTATTTCTATTTTTTTTATTATTTCTGGGTTGTTCAACTAATATAATATTGAGAGAATGACTGAATGATGGCCAGGTAACATATATCGGTTACTCCCTTGAACTTGATCTTTAAAAGGACAAGCAAACACCTAGAACATGGGAAGTAACACAAGAGAAGCAGATCAAACATTGCTCTCATGATTACATACATATCCCCTCTATAGAACCATGTGGCCTTAGGAATGACAATATGTAAAATCAGTGAGGAATTCCTGGTCCAAGCTAAAGCTGCAGGAACCTATAGGAGCATCAGTGAAGTGGCAGGTGCAGTGGTCTGTCAATGAAAGGGTTCCCAGACCAGTTGAGGAGTTCCCAAATGATGTGCTATTGAGTCCACTATTGAATCTTGCCTATGTAATTCCAGAGATTCCATTCTGGTCCAAAGTTCTGTTACATGCAGGAGGTACTAGAAACAGTTTGAACTTACTCACAAAAGTCATTTGTTAAATTTTCAATGCAAATATTCATAACTTGGAAATTAATAAATGCTATAAACCAGGGCTTGATTTTTAATTGCTTAATTTAAAAAATTGATGGCAAAAAGTTAATAATTTGGATTAAACTTAAAAGTATGCCATGCATACATTTTCCTCAGAGAGAGCTGTTAAATATTTATCAGCATACTACCAGATACATGGATCATTATGACTTACCATACAGTTAAAGGTGTCATAAGCAAATTTCAAACTCAGATCTCTCCTGACTATAAGTGCAGTGATCTTTCTACTGTAATGAAGTATTTTTCAATTGATATCATCACTCTTGGCAGCATTCATGTATTTGCCTCATTGACAAGAAAATATAACAATCTGCTTCTCTAGAAAGTCCAGACAGATCCTCTGTAAGAAGAATCACATTCTTTTTTCTATATCTCCAAATATTTTGAGGCCTTTTTCTTTCTTACCTTTTTTATGCCTTATTCTTCTATTTTCCTTTGTTGAACATTCCCATTTATAGTTTGGATTTCCCTCTATCAATTTTGTTTTTGTTTTATTTGGGTCAATAGGCTTCCTAACTCACACAGAAGGCCATTCATGGGTCAATCTCACCAGTGATGAGGTTGGGAGTTTTGACCTGTTCTATTTCCAACTTGGGTTGGTTTGCCCTTCCTTTGACAGCTTAGTTGTCCCTGCTCCTCTGGACTTACCTTTAGTTTGGGCACTCATGGTGAGAACAAGTTTTATTACGTTAGTAAGATAAAAGGAATAACTTTCTCAACTTAGGCACAAATGACTCCATTTTATTTTAAATTTCCATTTTATGACTGAGTTGTTTTGAATAAATCGTAGAGACAAATATATTGTATGATGTAATAAAAGGCATTTGTGTGTCAACTGATAAACATGTGAACCCTCTTACAGGGTAGATCACTAATAAAAAAATACTATAACAACTTTGTCAGTAACTTATGCAATGAACTACCAATTAAATTATGCAATAAACAAATTAAGAACTCCCACAATACACCAGAGGACTTATCCATCAATGTCTGCTCCTGGCTCAAGACTGGAACAGGATCCTGTGTTCCTGGAATATGAGACTCCAAGAACTTGTGCACACTGTGAGAGCAGTGCTGACTGATGAAGACTTACCAAATGACCACTTGTGAAGAAGACAAAAGGCCACACAGCCTCCCTTTGAACAGAGAGGGAAACTTGTCATGAATGTCAGTATATAAGAAACAGTTCCTATAAGACTCAGGTTGCTGGTTTATTATTAGAGGCTTATTTGTATTGTCTGTACATGTGACTCATAAAGTTTGGATGAACTGAGAAGATTAGATCTAATTAGTATTTTGTCACATATATACAGTGTAGAGTGTGCATATATGTGGATATGTGTGTATTCAAATGTGTATATATAGATAAATCAGCTCTAAGCATGCACCAATCCCCTCCTCAGTACTCCCAAACTCAGGTTATCCATCAGTCCTATTCTCCCAAGTAGCAAGGATTACAGGATTGATGCCATCAATATTCCCAGCTTTCCGCTCTTCTCTTTAGAGCTGTTTTCTTCTTTGCTTTCCTTATGGGGTCTTTTCTTCCACTCTACTAAAGAATGTTTCATCTTCCCAGAAAACCTAGAAAGCAGAAGACATTTATCTACGTATTTACCTATTCCTTCAAACAAGACCAATTTACACTTAGCACACACGTATTTGTTGGTTGTCTGGCAGAAACACAAATGTAGCCCAATCTCTGCAGGTCACTAGGTCAGTTCCTCATCCTCCTGATTCTGAAGTGGAGAACTTTGGTTATTTGTTATTTGAGGCTTCCCCTAGCTATTTCCATTGCCTCAAAAAGCAGCAAACCACACCTGTTCATTGTGCCTTTCATTGGCTCCCAAAAGTACTCTTCTGTTGAGCTTCCTTTCCAGGTGTAAACAATCAGTAATTAACGGATCCTTGCTAAAGCTCAATCAGCAGCTGTCTTAAAAAAAAAACTTTCCTTGAGAAATTCCAATCTCCCTCACCTCCTCCCATTGTTCTCTTTCCACTGCTTCCCAGTTTTTCTGACAACCCCAGGCTATGGTCCTGGGATTGCTTGTAAAAAGTGCAGAGTACTTTCAAATCCATCATCTCACTGATCTTCCTGCCAAACAGGAGGGGTAAAGCAAACAGGAATTATTATCATCTCCATTCAACAAATGAAAAAACTTCAGCCCAGAAGAGTTAAGTGGGTTAACAGTCATCAACTAGTTGGCAACACAGAGGGTTGCAGTATAACAATGGATTATAGATCACAGGCCATTAACATCAGAAGAAGCCATTATCTTTCTTTTACAGATGAAGAAACTGAAACCTCAAGAAGCAAAACAAGTTGCCAGCTAGTGACAAAGCTAGGACCAGAGCTAGGCTAACTTAACTCAGTGTTCCCTCCATTATGATTGATAGCAATCTCCTATTTCTTTTGCCACATTGGCCAGAAAAGACTCATACTCATGGAGCCTGTAAGACCTGAGACTCAATTATTCTGGAAGGACAGGGGAAGCCTCAACTATGGGAAGCATTGACTACAGTACTAACAGGACTGCAATAAATGGCTACAGCATTTTGATAAGCATTAACAGTCTACTGTGTACAGATCACTTCATGAGACAGAGGGAAGTCAAAGTGATGGGGGTTGAGGTCCCTTTAAGATTCTTCTCTGACTGAGAAGGAACACTGGGAAGCGAATGTAAATTGTTAGCACTACTGTCTATCTACCCAGGTTACTTATACCTTCGGAAGCTAATAATTAATGTGCAACAAGAAAATGGTATTTACACACATATATTGTATCTAGGTTATATGGTAACACATGTAAAATGTATGGGATTACCTGTCATCGGGGGGAGGGAGTGGAGGGAGGGAGGGGATAATTTGGAAAAATGAATTAAAAAAAAAAAAAAAAAAGATTCTTCTCTGACTGCCCATGGCTGACCTTGATTCATAAATCCTGGTCAAAAGCACCCTTTGAATATCCGGGGCCAGCCCCACTATCAGCTCAGCTTCCCCCAGCCCTCACCTGAGCTGAGCTAACTGAAAAGCCCACCAAGAACTTAGGGGTACCACCCATCTCCTCTTAGGTATAAAAAGGGCCACACCGGAGCCCTCTCTTTGCAGGAGCCCTCCCAGCCAACACATGGTATCCTTCCAGCCATGTAAGGGTTCCTGCCCCCCCCAGCGGCCACCTCTAGCCCTGGCATCTTTCTAACTAAGCTTTACTTCCAAATTTCTACAATAAACCTAGGTTTGGGGGCCTGTAAATTCATTTACAGAGGACACTGCGCCTCATGAGATTATCTTACTATCTATGTGCCGAGAAATGGGGTTCCCCCTTTCCTTTCCCTCATTAAAAGCTTTGATAATACATCATTCCTGCCTTCATGGATCTAATAGTCTTGTGGAATAATGAAATAAAAACAAAGAAGATTATAACCAAAATATTACATGATAATTGCATCATTGTTCAGTCACTTTCAACTCTTCATATCCCCATTTGGGGTTTTTCGAGCAAAAACACTGGAGTGTTCTGCCATTTCTTTCTCCCACTCATTTTATAGATGAGGAACTGAGCAAACTGGGTTAAATGACTTGCCCAGAGTCACACATAGTTGCTAAGGATCTGAAGCAGGATTTGTATTAATTAACTCTAGACCTGGTACTTTATCCACTATGCCAACTAGCTGAACATATTTTATATGTATAATATTTAATATATATATAATATTTAAATATAAAATGGTATGCCCCAAACAATATAAAATATAATATATGGCATTACATATGTTAATATCTATATATGCCATATATTAAGATAAGAAAAATAAATAGATCCTTTCAGTTAAAATAGAACTGTTTCAAAAGTAATGTAGAATTTATTACAAACCTTTTTTAAATGAAGCATACATTCCTAAAGGGAAAGTCAGTTTCATCTGTATACAATTTTTTTTGTTTGTTTGTTTCTGTGATGTGTATGAATTTCCCTTTTGGGGGAAGAATAAATAAAAAATCCTCTTTACAAACCATATATTTATATATTTAAAACTACATACTTAAAATGCCCTGTAAGAATCCAATGATTTGCATGACTTCTTTTTCAGGAAGCAGGATAAAGAAAGAAGACAGCTTTCATCTCCTGGCACAGAAAAACTGAGTGGTGAGAGAGTATCCAGGTCAAAGGGAACCAGGGTGGCAGAAAGAAGTCAGTTGTATTACATAACTATCCAGACAAATCCTAGGGCTTGTTGGAGGGATGGGAAGTGTGGGGTTACAGAGTGCAGTAGACCCATGATTCCCTACAAAGGAAATGTTTTCTCACTCCTTCATTATATCTATTGAAGTTACTGAAACATAGAATAAGATCCAGGCTCTGAAGCTTTTGAGGCTCAGATCAAGGCAGATGGGATTTCTTGGTGCCACTTCATAAAGGACTCTTTCCTAAAGGACTCCAAAGGAAAAGTGAAGAGGAAGCAACATATGTAAACTTATTTCTGTCTCTATTTCTGTCTCTTGGTCTCTTTCTGTCTGTCTGTCTCTGTCTCTGTCTCTTTGCCTCTGCCTCTCTCTCTCTCTCTCTCTCTCTCTCTCTCTCTCTCTCTCTCTCTCTCTCTCTCTCTCTGTCTCTCTGTCTCTCTGTCTCTCTCTCTCTGTCTCTCTCTCTCTCTCTCTCTCTGTCTCTCTCTCTCTCTGTCTCTCTCTCTGTCTCTCTCTCTCTGTCTCTCTGTCTCTCTCTCTCTGTCTCTCTCTCTCTCTCTCTCTCTCTCTCTCTCTCTCTGTCTCACATACACACACACACACACACACACGCATCTCACTTAAAATCTACCCATCATTTTTTCCATTGTATTCTGAATTGCCTGAGCCTTAGTTAAAAAACTTGCTTTCATCTTAAACCTCACTGAGACTTATAACCTCTCTACAGATGACATAGTCTCTCTGGCCACCATTTTCAGCACAAGTTGCACTTTCATTCACATCCCTGGCTTACTGATTAAAGTGGGAGAACTGGAGTATTTCTTTCTTATTCCATTGCTATTTTCAGGCTCTTCTAACATATTCACTCAGAAATCTCTCTTCCTTCGAGGTTCATTCAATTCATAGTATTGCCCACTAAGATTCTGGAAGCTATTGTCTACTGACTTCCAGAATATTCCCTTTCTTTTTTTATGAGTTAGTGCCTGGTTCAAAATTTCGTCGATCTTGATGAGAACTAGATAAGGTATACCTAAATGAAATTAGGTTTAATTGAGGTCTAGTGGCAGGTTTGGAGTACAGGGAGTTAAATAGAGCTCCCCTGCAACCCCTTTGGATTCGGCACAAGGATACAGAGTTTAAATGAGGTCTAGTAGCGGTGCAAGAGTCCTCTGTAAAGGAATTTACAGACCGGAAAACCTAGATTGATAAAAGAGATTTATTATAGGGTTTGGAAGTAAGGTTAAAAGGTAGGAAGACACCAGAGCCAGGGTGCCAGTGGGCAGAAGTCCTTGACATGGTCGGCATAAGAATGCCATGTTTGGGACCTCTTCAAAGAGTGAACTCCAGTTTGGCTCTTTTTATAATAGGGAGCTTTGGATAATCTGAAGGGGCTCATGGGTGGAGTCCTAGGTTGGCTTCTGGCTTTCAGCCAGGATTAGAATTTGAATAGAATTCAATGGGCTTTTAGATAAGGATGAAACGGTGTTTGGAGTGGAGTCCCTTCCCTGAGGCAGAGTCCAAGGAGATTTTAAGATTTGGGGTTTCCTCACCAATCTTAACTCCAACCTTTATGCTAGGGGACTTCAACATACATACATATTGATTTTCCCTCAAACAATTTTAACTTGTGATTTCCTCAAAATACTTCCCGACTCCTACACCTCAGTTACATAGAGAATTTAGTCATACCCTTAGTCTTGCCAATATTTGTAAGTGTTTCACTTCCATGTTCATGAACTGGGGAATTCCTTTATATTATCATCCAATTTTATCATTCTATCTCTCCCTCTGACTTATGACTTCTCTCTTTTTTGTTTATCTTCAGCATGATCTCCAATTCCTCTGCCCCTTAGTTCCTTCCCAAGTCATCACCACTGCACTGACTATATTCTTCTCTCTTCCGTATCTTCATCTCTTGGTGAAATAGCCAATTCTAGTTTATTCTTTTCTCTCAGGGCCTTTGCCCTCACTTGCCTAGGTAAGCACTAGCCTTGGAATATTCCCACCAGCCATTACTTTACTTCTACTCATATGGTATTGAACAAAGCTAGAGAAAATCATGAGACTATGTTTACTGTGTCCACTACAAATCAGCATAGAATATTTTTTCAAATCTTTTCATCCCTATTAAAACTTCCCAAGACTCTTTTCTCTCCAACTCTCTCAACTAAAAAGATTGGAAAAAAAAAAAAAAATTTAAGGCATTGCCTAAGAACTTACTGTTCTCTCTTCCTCTTCCTTATCTCTTTCAGATGTCTAATATCATTATCTCTTCCTTAACCTCTTCCTCACATGAAGTAGCCCTTCTCTCTTCCAAGATACTCCTTTTTTCATGCTCAATAATGCCATTTCACATCTTTTCCAATTGATTGATCCCCAACTCTCACTAATCTTCAGTTTCTCAGGCTCTACTGGCTGCTTCTCTGAAACCAACAAATACATTGATTTCTCCCACATCCTCAAAAAGTTCTTTCTTGGTCCTGCCAGTCTCCATTATCATTCCATATATCTCCTTTTTTTCCTGGCTAAATTCATTGAGAAGGCCATTTTCAATCTAAACTTTCAATTACTGTCTTCCCATTCTCTTCTTAACTCTTTGCAGTCTGCCATCAACCTGATGATACAATTGAAACTGTTCTATCCAAAGTTACCAATGATTTCTTAATTGTCAAATCTAATAACTTTTCCTCAATCTTCAGCCTTTGAGATTGCCATTCACTCTTTTTTCTTTAAATTCTCTCTTCTCTCAAGATTTTATTAATAAGGCAATTCCAATGGACTTGGGAGGGAAAATGTCATGCATATCTAGGGAGAAAACTATGGAGACTAAATATAGATTGAAGCATAGTATTTTTACCTTTTGTTGTTGAATATTTGCTTGTTTTTATTTTCCTTTTCATAATTTTTCCCTTTTGTTCTGATTTTCTTGCACAATGTGAAAAATATGGAACTATGTTTAAAAGAATTACACATAATTTACCTTTATCATATTACTTGCTGTCTTGGGGAGGGGGGAGGAAAGAGAGAAAGAGAAAATTTTGTAACACAAAGTTTTATAGAAATTAATGCATATATTTAGAAAAATAAAAAAGTATTGAAAAAATTTTTAAAGATTTTTTTGATGCTATTCTCTCCTGGTGCTCTTCCTATCAACCTATAGAACTGATACTTTACTTTCTCCTTAACAAGATTTTAATGTTCAGTAATGATAAATGTCCCACAGGATTAGATCCTCTTTTTTTCTCCCTCTATACTATCACACTTGATAATCTCATCAGTTTTAATTATTATCTCTTGTCGATAATTCTCAGATCTATTTATCCAGTCCAAATCTGTCACCTGATCTCAAGTCTATTTCCAGTTGCCCATTAGACATGTCTTGTCACACCCTTCTCTCTTCCTAACTTCCCTATTATTGTCAAAGCACTGTCATCTTCCCAGTTCCCTAGATTCAAAAAATAGGTGTCATCCTGAACTCTTCATTCTCTTACCCCACATCTCCAATCTGCTGCCAAATACTGTTGATCCTACCTTCACAGTGTCTCTTCTATCTATCCTTCTTTCCTTTGATACTGCTACCAACCTAGCACAGGTCCTCATCTTCTCATATCTAAACAGTTATAGAAGCCCTCTAGTTGATCTCCTTAACTAAAATATATTACTATTTCACCTCTCCTTCATTCAGTCACCAAACTGATCTTCCTAAAGAGCAGGTCTGACTTATACATTGTTGGTGGAGTTGTGAACTGATCTAACTATTCTGGAGAGCAATTTGGAACTAAGCCCAAAGGAGCTATCAAACTGTGCATACCCTTTGATCCAGCAGTGTTTTTACTGGACTTATCTCCCAAAAATATCTTAAAGGGGGGAAAGGGACCCATATGTGCAAAAATATTTGTGGCAACCCTTTTTATAGTGGCAAGAAACTGGAAACTGAGTAGATGCCCATCAGTTGGAGAATGGCTTATGATATATGGATGTTATGGAATATTATTGTTCTATAAGAAACAATCAAAAGGATGATTTCAGAATGTCCTGGAGAGACTGTCATAAACTGATGCTAAGTGAAATGAACAGAATCAGGAGATTATTGTACATAGTAACAACAAGATGATCAATTCTGATGAACATGACTCTTTTCTACAATGAGATGATTCAGGCCAGTTTCAATGATCTTGTGATGAAAAGAGCCATCTACACCAGAGAGAGAACTGTGGAAACTGTGGATCACAACATAGTATTTTCACTCTTGTTGTTTGCTTGCATTTTGTTTTCTTTCTCATTTTTTTCCTTTTTGATATGATTTTTCTTGTGCAGCAAGATAATTGTATAAATATGTATGCATATTTTGGATTTAACATATATTTTACCATGTTTAACATATATTGGATTACTTCCCATCTAAGGGAGGAGGTGGGGGGAAGATGGGGAAAATTGGAACACAAGGGTTTTGCAAGAGTTAATGCTCCAAAAATTATCCATGAATATGTTTTGAAAATAAAAAAGCTTTAATTAATATTTTTAAAAGTACATCTGACTATGTTCTCCTCCTATTCAATCAACTCCTGTAGCTCTCTATAACCTTCTAGTTCCAATATGAAATTCTCTTGTTGACTCTTGAAATTCTCCATAACTTTTTCCCTTTCTTTGTCTAGTCTTCTTACACCTTACTCCTTTCCATTATCTAAGGACCTCCTTGCTATTCCTCATTCCATCCTCTGGTTCTTAACATTTTTACCAGGTATTCACTATGTCTAAAATTCTCTTCCTCCTCATCTCTACATCCTTGCTTTCCTTATTTTGTTCAAGTCCCAGCTAAAATCCCACATTCTACAAGAAACCTTTCCTTAATGCTAGTGCTTTTCCTCTGGGATTATCTCCAGTTTCTGCTATGTGGATCTTATTTGCAGTAGTTGTTTGCATGTTGTTTCCCCCAGATTAGATTGTGAATTCTTTGAGTGTGGAAACTGTTTCTATTTTTCTTATATACCCAGCACCTAGTTAGCAGAGTGCTTGGCATATCGTTGACAATTAATAAATGTTGATTTACTTGATGCAACTGATACGTAACCCAGCCACCCAAATTGTCCTTTTTTAAGTCATGTTGATGGAATAATAAGGGCTGCATCATTAGTGTGAAGAATTACCTTAGAATATTTGGATTGGGTGTGGACTGGAGAGACCAAATGTGGAGGAGGATTAAGCCAGGTCTTCCTAAACATCTCAAAATTTGTGGAGAATATAGTGTCATAGTGATGCCAAGATTCCTGATTCTCAATTCACTGATTTAGAGTAGGAATTCCTAATTCAGCCAGAGACCTAAAACTCAATAAGATATCTATGGATAGATTTTCAGGGATCTATGAATTTAGATGGGGAGGGGGGAATTACATCTATATTTTCACTAATTTTTAACTAAAATTTAACTTTTCTTTCAATTATTTAAAAACTTATTCTGAAGTCCATCAGCTTCACCCAATTGCTACAGGTGACCATGACACAAAAACCTCTAGTTTGGAGCAAAAAAGATAATTTGATCAAAGGAACAAATTAATTCCCTGGGTGCATTATGTGAAGTAGGTACTCCCATGCCTGTCTACAAACTGACCCCTTGACCATAACCAGCATTATCTGATATTCATGAGATTTTAGCCACAGGAAGAAGTCAAGGGAATATAATTGTGAAAATTCATTGACCTTGGTGGCTGAATTATATCCTTGCTCTAACCCTCTAACCAAGGTGTTTTAAAAGTGTGTGTGTGTATGTGTGTGTGTGTGTGTGTGTGTGTGTGTGTGTGCGTGCACACGTACACACAGAAAGAGACAAATAGAGATAGACACAGAGACAGAGATGGCAATCTAATGAAATCTATGGACGTCCTTTCAGAAAAAGTTTTAAATAATTGAACCAAATGCTACTGGATAAACAATTCAAAACACGTCATAGAGTCATAGATTCAGAGTAGTAAAGTGTAGTCCTGGTGCTGGACTAAGTAGAGTCAACTGCCATTTTTACCTGGATTTTAAGCTCTTTGTGAATGGATGTCATACCTTTTTACCTCTACATCTCCCCTATTACTAGCTGCATGCCTTATACACAGTGATAACCATGCCTTGATAAATATTTGTTGAATGAATGAATTCCTTGGGTGAATTTCCCTGAGGCTTCATTTGGGAATAGAATAGTGCATCCTAATATATTATATGGTTCCTTCCTCATGTTCTTGGGGTAACAATGAGTTAGCACCAACCCAGGTTTTCTGTTCTGAAGAAGAAAGTTGAGTTCAATCATGAAATGATCTAGAGAGGGAAAGTTTGGTTTGTTGGGTTTTTGTTTGTTTACTTCTCTCCAGGAGTCTAAGGTATATTATTTTTGTAGCAGAAGGAGTGAATATTTAAGGCCCATCAGTGTTGGACCTTAGACCCTTAGATTTGAGCAAGCCCTTGATTTGTACCTGCACAGATCTATAATGTGACCTAGCCAGAGGGTAAATGATCAAAATCTCCCTATGAAAGAAAAAAATAATTAAGGGTTCACCTTTCAATTCAACAAATTTGAAAAACATTTTTAAGCTTTTAATGTGTTGAAATCATCATGTTAGTTGCTAGGAATACAAAAATAAATGTAATGCAGAATCTGTTCTTGAGAAGCTTATATAATCTCATGGCAGAAGGGGAAAATGCATACACAAATAACTATGATGCTAAGGGAAATGGGATGTTATATTAATAATAATAATAATAGCATTTATGTAGTAATTTATAATTTTCAAAGTACTCTATAAGTATTATTTTATTCTCATTAGAACCCTGAGAGGTAGGTGCTTTAATTATTTCCATTTTACAGATGAAAAAGGAAACTGAGGCAGTTAGAGGATAAATAATTTGTCCAGGGTCACTCATCTAGTATTTGAAATCTTGAGCTCAGGTTTTTCTGACTCTGATTCCTGCCCTCTATCCCAGACATAACTTCATTGCCTCTAAGGGGTTTGAATAAAATGTGATAAAAAATATGAAGCTGGAAAGATAATTTTCAACTAAGAGGGTGAGTAAAGACTTCAGAGAAGAGGCAGAGCCTGAGTTGGGCCTTAAATCACAGGAGAGCTTTCAAAAGATGAAGACAAAGATCTTTAAATATGGGGAAGATTATTTTCAAAGGTGCAATGATGGGAAGGAATTGAATAAACTAGTAGCCTAGGTTGTCTAGATGTAAAAGTGTAAGAAGGGGAGTACTGTTTAATGAAAAAGGACTAAAAAGGTAGATTGGATCCAGGTTTGGAAAAGTATTAAATGCCAAGGATCTGGGAGCCAAGAAATGACATTATCAAATTGATGCATTTGTAAGATTACTCAGGTAATCAGAAGCTCAATTGTAGAAGAAAAAGACTAGAAATAGGGTGACCAGTTAGAAGGTACAGACTAAGTACAAAATGATAGTGGCTTGAACCAGAATGATGACAGTCTGAACAAAGAAGAGATGAACATGCAAGAGATATATTGGAGGTAAAATTGAAACTATTTCCCTTTATTGTTATTCAATAATTTTCAATTGTGTCTGACTTTTCATGACCCCATTTAGGCTTTTCTTGGCAAAGAACTAAAATAGTTTGCCATTTCTTTTTCCAGCCCATTTTACAGATGAGGAAACTGAAGCTAACTGAGTTAAGTAACTTGCCCAAGATCACACAGCTAGTAAGTATATGGGAACAGATTTGAACTCAGGAAGATGAGTCTTTTTGACTTCAGCCCAGCATTCTGTTCACTATGGTGCTACCTAGCTGTCAAGGATAATAGCTTAGATCTAATTTCTTTTTCAATCCTTAGGTCATAAGAGTCTGAGGAGCTTATTCAGTGGTCTATATCCTGAGTTCTGGAATCATGTCTAAATTTTGATGACAATGTAGAAACACAATGGAAAGAACACTAGGTCTGAAGTCCAGACACATGGATTCAAATCTTACTTAGGTCATTTTAAAGCCTGAGTGGCTTTGGACCTCAGCAGTATTAGTTATAAAAATGAAGGGATATGATTAAATTAGCCTCCAAGATTGCTTCCAGATCTGACTTTATGATGATTCTATGATGTCAAAACCAGTATCTTGGAGACTGCTGAGGGCTTCAGTGATTTTTCATTATTTGTGCCAAATAATAGTGTTCCCTAGCCTACTGTGTAGTATGTGAAAGCACAGAATTTCCTAAAGCAAGCTTCCCTAGTACCTTTATGTGACTGACTGGCGTATTCCATTCCCACAAAATTGGTAAGATAGAACTATCAAGCAGCAGTCTAAACTAGCACTTCTAAGAGACATTTGAAATTAAGTACTGAGAGTATTTAATACTTGATTCAATTTCCTGCTGATGCTTTATGCCTATTTCATTAAATGAATTTAATTTTAATTTGTGATCATCTGATTTGGACTAGAAGCTCATGAGATATGGATGGGAATAGATGAATACCCCAACAGTATCATTAAATCTATGTTTGACTTGAGTCATTCAAAGCTTGACATAATTGGTCACATTCTATGATGTATTTGAGACTCCCAACACTTGTGTTATAGATACATTCTCTTTGTAGAGGTAGCATGAAATACTGTTATTTTTCTCTCAATCATGGTTTAAGCTTATTAAATAAATGGAGGAAGATATTATATTACACTATTTGAAAGATAATAAGAAAGTCCTTCAATACTCCAAAAATTTCCCACAACATTATTTGAAACTTCAGTATTCTGGGTTCATTCCTTTGACCTAAGTATTCTCCTTCCTGCTACCTTGTAAAAATATAAATAAATATATTTACATAGAGGTGACTAAAATTTATAGCAGAAAATGGAATTGGATTTTTTTAAAAGAATGAAATACCTCTTTTTTTTTTTTTTGAATAGTTCCTATTTGTAAAATGGAAAGGGGAGAGGAAGTTGCCTTAAACGATCTGAATGCAACTAAAATATCTCTAATCTAACAGTTATTGGTTCCCCCCAAAAGTGAGAAATGGATGCAGGAAAAGACAGCAAAATAGTATATACACCATGAATTAGAAAAAAGAAAACAAAAAGAGGCCATCGAAAATAATATGATCAACAAAGAAAATGGACTTGTGATATTGAGACAGTGATAGATAGCCAAAGGATACTCTGGATCCTCTCTTTAATTAAAATATTCAATAAGTACCCACTGTTTTATTGAAACAAATCATTTTACTTCTGGAGGCCTCATTATCCTTATCTGTAAGATGAAAATATATTTATATTTGCACTACCAACCTTGACAATTATTGTAAGAGAAGTGCTTTTTAAAACTTACATCAACACAGAAAAGCAAAAGATTGTTGCTCTCATTGTTAGGCTGTAAAATGTCCTTGGCCTCTTCCGTTCTTGGAAAATGCTACTCCCACCTTTTGCACTGCTGCCTCATCCAGGTCTCTAGATGCAAGCAAGAGCCTGGCCCTGAGAAGACCTCAGTTGTGGAATTAGCTCATACTCTTAAGGGCCATGCAATAGCACTTCTTAATCTATCACATAGCAGTGAACTCTGCAACACACTCAGAGGTACTTATTCTTTTTTTCTTTAAAGCACTTCTATTGCTTTTTCTAAGCATCCTGCATATGTGCACAGAAGAGGGAGCCTATGGGTGTGTGGCCTTGGACTTCAGCAGTCACATATGCGTGTGTATATACTGTCCCTAGAGATTAGAACAGTGTCTAGTACATAGTGGGTACTTAATGAATGCTTCTTCTTTACTACCTTTAACTTTTCTTGTATGTCTTGTTTTCTAAATTAGGTGGTAAACTTCTTGACAATAACAAACAGATATAAGGTCTGTAATTCCTCAACCGAGGAAACTCTGAGCCTCCTTCTCCCTCCTAGTTCCATCAAAGAGAGAAAATAATTGTACTAAAAAGAGAAAGAGAGAGAGAGAGAGAGAGAGAGAGAGAGAGAGAGAGAGAGAGAGAGAGAGAGAGAGAGAGAGAGAGAGCATTTCATTATGATTATATGAGTGGTTTAATAATCATAAGGGGTTGCTTACACAGGGGCTCTCTGGGAGAGGCTGTCAGACTGGATCCCTGCAAAGACCTCCACAAAGTCCCAAACAAAGGGAGGAGGAACTGCAAAGTGTCATTATATGCATCATTCATTACATGCTTAGCAAGCATTCCTAATTTTCAGCTTGGGTTCTAGGGCTTGGGCACCATGCCAGCACTCTTGGGTGAGCGCCTAGACCCCCAAGGTTATGGGGAGACAAAGTAAAGGTTATGTTCTGGGTGCTGTATTCTTTTTATGTCTTGCTATAGATTATACTATATCCAAAGAAACCAGAAGTAAGGAAGGAGAGAATTCCAGGCATGGAGGCTAGTCAATGAAAATGCACAGAATTGGGAGATGGAGTATTTTGCCCTTTATTTTTCATTAGCAAAACATGAGAAAAGCTATCAGTAGGTCTGCAGGTTATTTTGTACTCAGTAATGAGGAGTACTTTAGTAATGTGAACCAAGAATTACCAGACAAGCAGGTTGATTTTCAAAGAAGTAGTGGAACTAGAGACCAAATTGTCAGCATTCACTGGATTATGGAGAAAGCAAATATCTATTTTGCTTAATGAAAGTCTTTGATTATGTAGATCACAACAAAAAGTTACAAGTCCTCAAAGAGATGAGAACACCAGATCATCTTACTTGTCTTGTGGGGAACCTATTTGTGGGCCAAAAAGGACCAGTTAGAATCAAATGAACAATTGATTGATTTAAGATGGATAAAGGCTATATATTGTTACCTTCTTTACTTAATTAATATGTAGAGTACATAATGCAAAGTGCCATGTTACATGAATCAAAAACTTGAATTAAGCTTGTTAGGAGAACAATCTCAGATATGTAGACAATACTACTCTAATGGCAAAAAGTGAAGAAGGATTAAGAAACCTTTTGATGAGGGTGAAAGCTGACTTGAAGCTTACCATGAAAAACTAAGATTTTGGCAACTGGTCCTATATGCCTAGCAAATCATTTTGTGTGTGTCTGAAAACTTACTCAAACTGATTAGCACAGGACTTTGTGGGGTCCCGATTGGATTGAAAACGAACCCTTCCTTACTTCTGGTTTCTTTTGGCTTTCTTCAAGTCCCAAGTAAAAATCCCACCTGTGAAATAAGCCTTTCTTAAATCCTTTAATGCTTGTACTTTCCTTCTATTGATTATCTCCAATTTATCCTGTATTTACCTTGTTTGCACATAATTGTTTGCATGTTGGTTACCCCCATTAGACTGTGAACCCATTAAAATCAAGACTATCTTTTGTCATTTTTTTAAAATTCCCAGCACTATTTAGCAAAAGTGCTAAATAAATGTTTATTGACTTAAAGAAATATTAAAATGCCAATTTCATTTATTGATCATCGCAATTCCATTTAGATATTCCATTTTTCTCCTCTATTAATTTAGGCTATTTATGTAAATATTCTTTCATTTTCTTAAATTATTAAATGTATTGACATATAATTAGGCAAAATAACTCCCTATAATTGCTTTAATTTCATCTTCATTAGTTGTAAATTCACTCTTTAGATTTTTAATGCTAGTGATTTGGTATTCTTCTCTTTTAAAAAAAAATCAAATTAGCTAATGGTTTCTATATTTTATTGTTGTTGGGGCTTTTTTCATAAAACCAAATCCGAACTTTATTTATTAGATCAATGTGTTTTTTTACACTCCATTTATTACTCTCACCTTCAGTGTTTTGATTTCTGATTTATCATTTAATTGGAAATTTTAGTTTGTTCTTTTTCTAGTTTTTTTTTTAATTCCATGCCATTTATTTGTCTGAACTGTTCTTTCTCTGTTTCTCATATCTCAAATATAGAAAGATCTTTGTAAAATGTATAAGAATATAAGTCATTCCCTAACTGATAAATAGTCAAAGATATGAAAAGGAGTTTTTAGATAAAGAAATCAGAAGAATTTATTGTCATATAAAAATACTCTGAATCACTATTGATTAGAAAAATGCAAATTAAAATAATCTTGAGATATCATTTTACACCTATCATATTGGTTAAAATGATTGAAGGGAGAAATGATGAACATTGGCAGGGTTGCTATTACTCTGTACCCAGGACATTTCACTGCATTTGAGTTCATGAAGGACTTTCTGGGTTTGTCTGGAAGCTTCCTGCTCATCATTTCCCACAGAACAATAATATTCCATCATACTCACATACCACAATTTATTCAGCTATTCCCCAAATATTTTTATACATATAGGTTCTTTTCCTTGTTAAAAAAAATCTCTTTCATGATTCATGCCTAGTGGTGGTATTGCTGGGTTATGTACAATTTTATAGCCCTTTGGACATAGTTCATATCTTCTAATCATTTACACTTGGGCATGGCTCTTTTTAAAAATTTGATTAATTCCCTGTATATTTGAGAAATGAGGCTTTATCAAAGAAACTTGCTTCAAAATTCTTTTTACAATTATTGTTAACTGTATTTTCCCTGATTTATCCTATTTTCTCTCCTTTCATCTTATCCCTCCTTTTATTCCGTTACCCTCCCTCCTTCCTCTATCCCATTCCCATCCTATTGTCCTGCAGAGTAAAATAGATTTATTGCCATTTTTATCTTTGGTGTTTTTGCCAACCTGATGAGGCAAAAGCTAAGAGCTGTTATTTTTTTTTTTAATTTGTTTTTCTTATCAGTATTTGGATCATTCTTTGATATATCTTATCTAAAACTATTCTATATCCTTTGACTATATAGTAGAAAAAAACTTACTTTTGTATCAATTTTATCAGGAATATTTACTGTAAAGACCTTTTTCCCTTGAGAACTTCTCATAGAACTTGTCATTTGTTTGCTTGTTTATTTATTTATGTATTTTTAAATTTATGGAATAAAGCCATAATATAGCATAGTGCCAAATACTATGCTAAACATAAATTATATAAACATAAAAAAACAATTCCTGCTTCCAAGAAGTATGATGAAGCATGAATCCCACTCCTCAACAAAAAGATGATGGGATATAATATATTACTTTTTAGACATAAATAATCCATTGTTTCATTTTACCTAATCATTTCTTTGTTGCAAGGCAAGGTTCTATTTTGGATAGAGGAAAGAGTTGTTAAGAAGTATAAAAAAGAACATCAATAAAACATTTTAAAGTAAATATTTAAAAATAGATAAATAGTTAGAATAAGGTCTAAGTGACCTTAGAGATTATACCTAATTCCTTCAGACAAGGTTCAGCAAGGCTAAATAGCAACAACAATAATAACAACTAGCATTTAAATACCATTTTAAGGATTTCAAAGCACTTTACATATGTTGTGTCATTTAAAATTATAGTCAACCCTCAACATCCACAAGGGCTAGGTTTGCACAACACCCATAAATGTGAAAAAGTGCAAATAACTCTGAGTCTCACCTCAAACCTTTATTTTTAATGATTATTATATTTATTTAACACACAAAGCAAGTAATACTACATACATGAAAGAATTGCAGTTTCTACACAAGTTAGATTAGTATCTGGCACATCAAGTACAGTATTCACAGCTACAGGAACTACCTCACATAGCACGAGATGCAACCATCACTGAGAGTTAATATGACTGAGACTGGAGGGTAAAAAGAAAAAGGAAAAACATTTCCAAAAGAGAGCATGTAACCCATAGTTCTTCAGCACACTGAAACTTTTAACAAAATTTGATTGTTTATAATAAACTTATGTATATATACTTCTGGTAGCAAATGATAAAATAGGTTAATAATATGTAGTATTTATACATTTATGACTTGCTAAAAAATGTTTTCTTTATATATGAGAATCATCTTCAATTTTCCACAGTACCTCACAAATTCCCAAAGATTCTCATTTCATTATTGATGACCAATCCACAAACAACAAACACCATGAATGTGAATGTCAAGGATGACAGTACTTGTCTGCCACATACTATGAACTTCATAAATGCTTGTTGATTGATAGATTGCCCAAGGTCACACATGTAATACATGGTAATTCAAGCAAACAAGCAACAAGAATTTATTGATTGCATATTTCACTATCAACTTAAACCTGTCCTAGGTACTATGGGAAAAAATAGACAACATATACTATGTATAATCTCTAAGCAGGATAAATTTCAAACTGAGAAAATGAAACTACATAGCATGTAATTATCTACATGATGTCCTATTATTATTACTAGGTAATTACAATAGCTCACATTTCTATAGTGCTTTAAGATTTAAAGAGCATAATGTTGTGGGTAGACAGATGGCTTTGGAACCAGTGATATCTGGGTTCATGTTGGCTTGTATGAGTGTGGGCAAGTCATTTAAGCTCTCAGTACTCTAGGGCAAGTTTCCATTTGCAACTCCTTTTCACCAAGGAAATTTTTTCATAACTCCAAGTATATAAAGTTACATAAATAAAACATTTATTCATAATAAATCATAATTTCATGGCCTCCTCTTTCATATTAAAAATACTCTAAATCACTATTGATCAGAAAAATGCAAATTAAGAAAATTCTGAGGCACTACTACACATCTCTCAGATTGACTAAGAAGATTTAACATCTTCTACATTAGGGGCAGCTAGGTGGCGCAGTGGATAGAGCACCAGCCCTGAATTCAGGAGGACCTGAATTCAAATCTGGTCTCAGACACTTAACACTTTCTAGCTGTGTGACCCTGGGCAAGTCACTTAACCCCAGCCTCAGAGAAAAAAAAAAAAAATTAAAAAAAAAAAAAAAAAAAAAACATCTTCTACATTAAATGACCAGAGAAAAAGATAATGATAAATGTTGCAGGGGATGTGAGAAAACTGGGATAATAATAATACATGGTTGGTGGAGTTGTGAACTGAAGAATAATTTGAAACTATGCCCAAAGGGTTATCAAACTGTGCATACCCTTTGATCCAGCAGTGTCTCTACTGGGCCTGTATTCCAAAGAGATTATAAAAAACTGTGCAGCCCCGCCTAGCACACTAGATCTTACAGCTACATTTGGGTAGGGACACACCTAAAAACTCCGGGAAGAAAAGAATGCTTGTGATCAGATTCCTAGAAGGATTTCTGAAAATGGTTGCACAACAACCCTGAAGCTTGGAATAGTGTACCCTCTATGCTGGAAATAGAGCCCAAAGAGTTAAAAGCTGAGTAATAGGCTAAAAAAAATGAGCACACAACAAAAAAAGTTTCTGACCATTGAAAGTTATTATGGTGACAAGGAGGATCAAAATATACTCAGAATTTGATAATAAAATCAAAGCTCCTACATCCAAAGCCTCCAAGAAAAATAAGAATTGGGCTCAGACCATGGAAGAGCTCAGAAGGGATTTTGAAAATCAAGTAAGAGAAATAGAAGAAAAATTAAGGAAAGAATTGAAAGAGGTGAAAAAGGAAATTAAAAAAATAATGAATAAAAGAAAGCCTTAAAAAGCAAAATTGATCAATTAGGAAAGAAGGTACAAAAGTTCACTGTGGAAAATAATTCCTTAAAAATAGAATTCAGCAAATGGAAGTTAATGACTTCATGAGAAATCAAGATATAGCAAAGCAAAACCAAAAAATGAAAAAACATAGAAAAAATGTGAAATATCTCATTGGAAAAATAATTGACCTGGAAAATAGATCCAGGAAAGATAATTTTAAAATCATTGGTCTTCCTGAAAGTCATGATTGTAAAAAAAAAAAAAAAAAAAAAAAAAGAGCCTGGACATAATCTTTCAAGAAATTATTAAAGAAAACTATCTTGATATTCTAGCACCAGAGAGCAAAATAGGAATTGAAAAAATTCACAGATCATCTTTTGAAAGAGATCCCAAAATAAAAATTCCCAGAAATTTTGTAGCCAAATTCCAGAACTCCCATGTCAAGGAAAAAATATTGCAATCATTCAGAAAGAAAGAATTCAAATACAGTGAAACCATAATCAGGATAACATAAAGATTTAACATCTTCTACATTAAAGGACTAAGGGGCTTGGAATAGGATATTCCAGAGAGCAATGGAGCCAGGATTGCAACCAAGAATCACCTACCCAGAAAAGTTGAGTATAGTCCTTCAGAGGAAAAGGTGGTCATTCAATTAAACAGAGGATTTTCAAGCATTTATAATGAAAAAACCAGAGCTGAATGGGAAATTTGATTTTCAAATACAGGACTCTGGAGAAGCAAGTGATATCATGAGACTTAAAAAGGTTTATTTGTTTACATTTCTACATGGGAAGATGATACTTGAAACTCATTAGAATGTTTTCATTAATATGGCAGTTAGGAGGAGTATATATAAACAGAGGTAATGGATGTGAGTTGAATATGAAGGATAATATCTTTTTTTTTAATGATGAAATTAAGAGATGAGATAAGAAAGAAAGGGAAAGGAAGAAGTAGAATGGTGCAAATTATATACCATGGAAAAGGGGCAAGAAAAAACTTTTATAGTGCAGGGAAAGAGGAGAAGGAGAAGAGGAGTAAGTGAATCTTATTTTCATCAGAATTGATTCAAATAGAAAATAACATACATACTCAGTAGGGGTATAGGAATCTATCCTGCAGGAAAATAGGAAGGGGGGTGATAAAAGAGAGGGTATATTGGGAGGGAATGGTCAGTAGCAAAACACTTTTGAGGAAGGACAAGGTGAAAAGAGAGAGATAATAAATGGGGGGAAATACAATTAGCAATAATAATTGTAAAAAAAATTTCAAAGCAAGTTTCTCTGATGGAATATTATTGTTTTTTGGAAAATGATGAACAGGATGCTCTAAGAAAAAAAAAAAAAAAACCCTGAAAAGTCCTCCTTGAACAAAGTAAAATATATTATATGCAAAGTAATTGTAATGTTATATACAAAGAAATTGTAATGACCAGCTATAAATAACTTTGTTATTCCAGTAGTACAATCATCCACACCTACTCTGAAGGACTTATGATGAAAAATCCTATCCATACCCAGAGAAGGAACTGATTGAGTCTGAATATAGATCAAAACATTCTCTATTACTCTCTCTCTCTCTCTCTCTTTTTTATTTTTTACTTAATTTTTCTTGAGGGCTTTTATTTTCATTAGAGTGGGAGATGTTGTCTTTCACAACTTGACTGTAATAAAAATGTTTTGCATAATTTCACATGTGCTTTCTTAATTATGGTGGGGATAAAGGAGAGAAACTAAAACTCAAAAATCTTAAAAACATATGTAAGAAAATTGTTTTGAATGTAACTGGGGGAAAATAGTAAATAAATTTAAACAACAACAAAAAAAAGAGAATGGCTGAATAAGTTATGATATATGAATGTTATGAAATGCTATTGTTCTATAAGAAGTAATCATTAGGATGATTTCAGAAAGGCCCCCGAAGAGACTTACATGAACTAATGCTAAGTGGAGTAGAACCAAGAGAATACCACACATAGCAACAACAAGATTATGCAATGATCAATTCTGATGGACTTGGCTCTTTTCAACAATGAGGTGACTCAGGCTAATTCCAATAAACTTATAATGAAAGGAGTAATCTGAATCCAGAAAGAGAACTGTGGGGACTGAATGTGGATCACAACATACTATTTTCTCCTTTTTTGTTGTTGTTTGCTTGCTTTTTGTTTTCTTTCTCATTTTTTTCCCTCTTAATATGATTTTTCTTGTGCAGCATGATAATTATGGAAATATGTATAGAAGAACTGCACATGTTTAACATATATTAGATTACTTGCTGTTTGAGGGAGGACTTGGGGGAAATGAGGGAGAAAAAATTGGAACACAAGATTTTGCAAGAAATATGTTGAAAATTACCTCTGCATGTATTTTGGGAATAAAAAGTAAAAAAAATAAAAATAACTTCTAAGAAGGAGTCCATAAACTTCATCAGACTATCAAAGATTCATCAGACTATTTCTCTCTCTCTCTTTCTCTCTCTCTCTCTCTCTCTCTCTCTCTCTCTCTCACACACACACACACACACACACACACACACACACATATACATACACACATAAATTGGTTAAGGACCCCAGTTTTAAAGTTTTCTTTCTGGGTATCCCTCAATGAGCTAGAAAGCAGGTGGCTGTTAGGCTGGAAAATATTATTGACCAAATAATGTTTCATAACTAATTCAAGATTGCTTTCTCTCAAGGACAAAAATGATATTATAGAAAAATGAGGGGATGCCATCTAGGAACCATACACATAGAACAACAATGATTAAAAAATAACTACCTCAAACTCCCATGGCACCTGAAATTATACCATTAAAGATTAAGATTAGTCAAACATTATTTTCATTAAGAATTTCCTATTACAATATAGGAGCAGCTAGGTGGGGCAGTGGATAAAACATAGAGCATGGAACCAGGAAAATTCACCTTCATGAGTTCAAATCCAGCTTTCCTTAGACATTTACTAGCTTTTTGACTCTGGGAAATCACCTAAGCCTTTTTGCCTCAGTTTCCTCATCTGTAAAATGAGCTGGAGAAGAAAATGGCAAAGTACTCCTGTATGTTTGCAGACAATACCCCAAGAGGAGTCATGAAGTTGGGCACAAATGAAATGACTGAGCAACAAATTACAATGTAAATTCCCTTGTAAATTAACACATTTGCTCATTGTCAATCATTGACATACTAATATATATTAGTTTGTCAGATTAGTCCTAGAAGAGAGCAATATCCTAGGGAAAGAGAAAGATGGACAGCTATTTAGGGGAAGAGGAAAAGGAGGTTGAAACCATAGATTTAGAATTGGAAGAGATCTTAAAGGTCCAGAACTAGAAGAAAAGCCCAAAGGCTGTCCAATACAATCTTCTCATTTTTCAAATGAGGAAACTGAGACCTTGAGAGTTTAAGTGACTTGCTCTAAGCCATGCAAATCTAACAAGTAGTAGAATTTGAAACCAGCCACCAGCCCTGAAGTCAGGAGTACCTGAGTTCAAATATGACCTCAGCTATTTAACACTTCCTAGCTGTCTGACCCCAAGCAAATCACTTAATCCCAATTGCCTGAGAAAAAAAAAAAAAGAGAGAGAGAATTTGAAATCAGGATCCTATGACAACAGAGCCAGTTCTCTTTTGCCCATATCATAAGCTTCCTTAAAGTACGGAAAAAGTGAGGAAATTAAGGCACAGAGAGATTAAGTGATTTCCCAAAACCAAAGAGCTAATAAGTAGCAGAGCTTGAATGCCAGCCTAGGTCCTCTGACTTCATATTTAATGTTATTTCCGACATACTATCCTACATCTTGAGAATGCAATATTACCTAGGCAGGCTCTTAAGAGGGTCTGTTACTTGCTGGAAATGCTGTAGAAAGCCAATGGCTACTAAAAAGAGCAACATGAGGACCTTAAGAACTGGAGGGTGGGGAAGCAAAAGGAGGAAAAGAACAAAAAATATAGTAGAAGAGATAGTAAAATAGGAAGCTGAAGTTAACTTCCCAATTATCCTAAGTGTGGATTTAGTATTTCTAGTGAATAAACTGTTCATATTAAAGTTAGAAAGTACCTTAAATTACAACATTTAGCCAATCAGTCAATAAGAATTTATTAAATACCTATTATGTGCTAGGCAATAGGATTCCAAAAACAAAAATGAAAGTCTCTGCCCTAAAGAAGCTTATATTCTGTCTGGATAATCCCCTAGTGTGATAGATTAGGAAACAGATAACGATTGATTGACCCACACACACACCCCAACCTCAGTAGCAATTCTCAAACAATTGGTTTTTTCTCCCAAAGAACTTTCTTGGTTGGTGGAAAATGACTAAAAGCTTGGTGAAAACAAAGAACTCTATTTGACTTTCATCTAGAAAGCTGGTAAGAGACACCATTTATATAAGGAGGGAAAAGGTGAGACAATTTAGAATGTTGAGCCATCACTCTATACTTCACCTCTACATTAGCAGGAAAGCTGGCTCACTACAGGCAAGACATCAATTATTCACTAAAGCAAGTTATTGTTGTTCTAGAGAAACTAACTTCATGACATTTCTGTTTTTTTTTTTTTTAAGAGCATCTCAGTGACATTGACAATGTTCTCTGCAGAGAAACATTTAGCCCAAGAAAAACATAGCTCTCCCTCCCCCCATTCAAAAAAAAAAAAAAAAAGTCCCAAGAGAAACACATCAGGGAAGCTTAAATTAAAGTAGACAATTTATTCACAATGTAATTGTTTCTGGTATGAAACCCTTTAGTGTAAGAAAAAAGATTTGTGTTTTGGTGTGTGGTTTGTCTTTCAAGACTACATTGCAGATCTGGGTGATGGAGTTTAAAAATGGAATTGGGAATAGTGCTTCATTGCTAAGGAGTGTCAGGGGAGGGCAGACAGTAAGAAAAAGAGCAAAATTGAAGGGGAGTTTTTAAAAACACAATGATTTCATGTCAAAACACAATTTCCCAATGTCACTGCATCTTTCTGCAAGCATGAAGGGAAAGGAGATGCGATTGAAAACTCTTGAAATGAAAATGAAGGCATGGTTTCAGGGACATTGATATTCTCAAAAGGAGAGATTACTAGATTATGATTTTCTGGAAAACAATTGTTACATGCTAACTCCATGAATAGAGAAGACAATCAGTGGGACATCTCTACATAAAAGAAAACTATTGGATGATACTGATTCATTAGGATGCAGTGGAGTCAATTTACTTATTTTTAATGGTGCCTTAAAAATCAAATTTAAGATCCTGGTCCAGTAGAAGGCAATCAGTTGGTCACAATAAGTACTTCTTGAATTATTACAATTGCACCTTCAAAAGATAGATGATAGGTGAAGTTTCAAAACCAATGCCATCAAACATAGAGTAAGCCATTCCTGATAAATTAAAAGTCATTATTAAAATAATGACTGACAATTAGGGTTGTCACCAAACATTGTTAAGATGAGAGACACCAGGAGAAAGAACACATAAAGTCTTCATTCTCTGACTTGCTGCTTCCCTAATGGTTAGTGCACTGGAGAGGAAACACAGTGACACCCACAATGTGGAAAGTGAAGCAGCACTTTTCCACCCCTGTAAGACTCACCTGATTCTTACTTTCAATCAATGTTCCATCACGCCTAAATACACTAAAGTCTTATCGGTAATAGGAATATCTTTTTCTTCTGCTTAAATATCCCGGTGACAGCATCCTTTGAACACTACAATGGATTCCAGCTCCCAGGCCTTCTCCCACCTTCAATGGACCTACAGAATTTTTTTTCCTTGGAGGTGATGTTGACTACTTATATAATAGTGTTAATAATATCCCCCTTTCCAAGATTTCTTGTCTCTTCTTTGTTTCTGGGTATTAGGAGACAATTGTCTCAATTAGAAAGGGCACACAAATCTTCCATTTTTTTTGACATACCAAATAGTTAGCAACATTAGTTGCTGATATTTATTACATTCTATTTAAAGAGTATATCATTAATAAATCAACAGGTATTTATTAAGCATCTGCTGTATGCTAGGTTCTAGAGATACAATATAAAGAATGAAAAAATCTCTACTCTCAATGAAATTACTTTCTATGGGGGATAGAAGAGGAAGGAGAAAACAAGCACATATAAAATATGTATAATATAAATATAAAATTAATCAACACAAATCTATATAAAGTAATATTCAATATAATTTAGTAAGGGAACTAGTTATTGAGGGAGATCAGGAAATAATTGATGCAAAAGATAATGCCTAAGCTGCATCTTTAAGAGAGGAAATCAAGATTTATACAAACTGATACTGACTGAAACAAACAGAACCAGGAAAATATTGTACATAGCAATAGCAAGTTTGTACAATGATCAGCTATGACAGACTTGGTTCTTCTCAGCATTTCAGGGATTCAAGGCAATCCTAATTAGCTTTGGATGGAAAGAAAGAGAATGAGAGAGACTGAAAGTAAATCAAAATATATACTATGTTTACTTATTTTCTTTTTCTTCTGTTTTTTTTCTCTTAGTTTTTCCTTTTTGTTCCAATTTTTCTCCCCCAACATGATTCATAAGGGAAAATGTTTTTTTTTTTTTTTTAATGAATGTACATGTATAACCTAAATAAATAAAAGAAAGAAAATTTATGAGGTGAAGATAAGAAGAGAATGCATTCTAGGCATGAGAGAAGCCCATTTCAAAAATACAGTTATGGGAAATAAAGTATTATGTATGAGGAATGAGAAATGACTAGTTTGATTGGATTGAAAAGTTCAGGAAAGGGAGTAATATCCATTGATATTTAAAAGGTAGATTGAGACCAAATTGGATAGCGCTCTAAAAGGTAGAGAAAGCCATATGGTCAAATTTGTGCTTTCCTAGACTAATTTCAGAAGGATTAGAGCATTAATAATTAGGGGGATAAAAAGAGACTTCATTTAAAAGATGAAATATCTCAATTGTTCCTTGAAGGAAACTAAGGATTTGTAGAGTTGAGATGAGGAGGAAGTCCATTCTAGGCATAGAGATAGAAGATGAAATGTTGTTTATACATAACAGAAACTCAACAGATTTGCCTTGAATATATAGAGTATAGGAGAGGAAAGGCTATAAAGTGAGAAAGCAAACTGAGCTAAATTAATGAAATGAAATAATTATGCCTGGAACAACAGCAGTATGACAGTAGAAAAAGCATTAAATTTGTAATCAGAAGACCTGGACTCTGCTCCCTACTACTTGTATGGGTTTGGACAAGTCACTTAACCTTTCTGAACCTCAATGTCCATACCTATAAAATGAATGAGTTGGACTATATGAACTCTAAGATCCCTTCCAACTCTAATCTCTAATTAAGCAAAGGGACATTCTTCCTGGGCTGTTGCAGCACAAATGTTTCTCTTCAGGACAACACATCCCAAAGTGCTCTAAGCAGAATTACCTCCTGAATTCCCTGTCAGTGGAATGGTTTCCTTCCAAATATAGTGATATCTCAGAACCAGCACCATATCAAAAATTCATCCAAAGATGTCTCTGAAATGCTTTCTCATTATAGACTCAATCCTTAGGAAAAGACCAAGGACTGTATCAAACTCTACAAAAAGAAATAAAGCACTCAGAAAAGTGATACAAAGATACATTCTTTTCCCTGGTTGTTTTCTAGCTGGTCAGAGTGTCAGGGAAAAGATATGGATACAATATATCAGGGGAGTTTAGTCATAGAAAACAGACAATATAGCTATGCCTGCTTAATTGGGTCTTCATTTTATGAATAATCCAAAATATTTAATGGCACAAATGTGTTCCAATCTAATAAAACCCACTGACACTGTTAATATACGTTTCTCCTCCTTAAATATCCCTGTTTGTATGTTAGGAAAAAAAAAAACACAACTAATCCCTCATCATCTGGGAGAACAATCATGTCTCAGGGTCACACATCTAGAAAGTGTTAAGTATGAGATCTTATTTGAACTCAGGTCCTCCTGATTTCGAGGCTGATGCTCTATCCACTTCATCATCTAGCTTCCTCTTTGTGTTAAATTCTTTTTTTAATCGGGTAGAGCATCCTGGGCAAGTCAAATTCAAATTGCCTCTCTTTTCTTTCTTTTTTTTTTTTTTCTTTTTTTTTTTTTTTGTTTGTTTGCTGAGGCAATTGAGGTTAAGTGACTTGCACAGGGTCACACAGCTAGGAAGTGTTAAGTGTCTGAGGTCACATTTGAACTCAGGTACTCCTGACTTCCGTTCTGGTGTTCTATCCACTTCGCCACCTAGCTGCCCCCTTTTCTTTTTCTTTCTTTTTTTTTTTTTTTTATTTGTGTAGTGATGACAAATTGCAGTACAGCTCCCCCACTATCCCCAGCTTTGGCACTAACTGTAATAGTTGTTATCTATTATTGTAACACTGACTGCTCTTACAACAGTGATAATGAAAAAGCCATGTATCTTTGGTTTAAAATAATTTATAAATATCTGGAGCATATGCTGTTATTCTACCAATGTGACAGTGCATGATGGTACAATAGAAAGCAAACTGGATTCAGAAACACTCAGAAACCCCAAGTTCTACCACTTACTAGCTATATGATACTGAACAGGTCACCTCACTGCTCTGGGCTTTGGATTCCTCAACTAGAAACTGAGGAGGTTGTTAATTATCTCTAAGGTCCCTCCAGCTCTAACATTCTCTGATTCTGTGAAATAGATGGGAGCCCTGATTTCACAAGACTTCCCACATCACAATCTTCCTGTATCTCACAGTCAGAACCTTGGGCTCTGTTTATACTGCATTATCTGTTATAGATTTTTTTATATTAAAGTATGATGAGTACACAAAGTAGAATTTTGAAGAGAGGAAATCACAAAGGTAAAATTTTTACAATTCTGCTAGTTCAGTTCTAAATTTCATAGAACACAGAGAGAGCTCCACACTTAGTAAATCTATGAACTTTATTGATAGTAATAATAATAATAATAGCTAACATTTATATAGTATTGTAAGGTTAGTAAAGTGCTATAATATATGTTCTCTAATTTGAGTTTATATTAGCTCTTAAAGTGATATATAAACCAATTTAGTGCAAAAATTATGTTGAGGATGCATGTTCCTAAACCTCTTGACTGCAATCCAGGATCTCAATTTTAGTTTTGACAGATGAAGTAGATCTGGAGATAGTTGAAGACAATCAACTGTGATCAGACCCTCATAGGCTAGTTCATTACAATAAAGGAGATAAGGAAAGTGTTATTAGAGTTTGGGGGAATGTTATAATAAGATAGATACAAAGGGAATTAGAACATTTTTAAAATCCACCAATCTGCATAATGTAATGTTATTCTTCTATCAGAAATGATGAACAGGTTGTTCTCAGAAAAACCTGGAAAACCATCCATAAACTCAAGCAAAGTGAAATGTACTGTGTACAAAGTAATAGCAATGATATGGGATGATCTGTTATAAATGATTTTGCTATTCTCAGAAATATAATGATCCACGACTACTCTGAAGGATTTATCATGAGGAATGTTATCATATCCAGGGAAATAACTGATAGTGACTAAATACATATTGAAATGTACTCTTTTTTTTGTTTTGTTTTATTCTTCTTAGAAGGTGGGTTTTTTGGGGGTGAGGAGATCTTTGTTTTCTTTGACAACTTAAGTTTTTATGGAAATGTTTTGCATCATTTCATATGTACCTTCTTTGGGTACATGGGTTTGGGGCAGAGGAAGGGAAAGAATCTGGAACTCAAAGTTTTAAAAACAAATGTAAAAATTATTTTACATGTAATGGGAAAAATAAAAATTTGAAATAAATATTAAAAAATTACCAATCTGAAGTAAACTCTTTCAGAAAAGTTGCTAAATTCCTTTGGTGTTGGAGTTTGCACTCAATGTCTTCACTCATCATCCTAACTATATTTGTCTAAGTGTGCTCTATCCTCTCTAAGAAAAAGGATAAGTATAATGAACCTAATCTTGCTTACAAAGGCATATTTAGGCCTCTTCCTCATCAGTCATTCTTATTTATTAAAGGCCAACTGCATGTCCAGCCCTGTGACCTCACATGCTTACCCTTCCTGTCCACATTCCATGTTATAGACTTTTCTAAAACTATCTCTATTATGACAGTTTACTATCACTTTTCTCTCAAAGCTTTGATTTCTAGTTAGCAAATCTCATAATTTAATTCATACTAAAGTGCTAATGACTAATGAAAATTCCATATGTTAACTTTCCTTGGTAAATTGTATTTCTAGAGGGCTTTAAAGTTTACTAAGATCCTTCTTGACTCCCTACCTCCTAACAAAGAGGTAGGTTGATGAGCTCAAAATGTAGAATGTGAACTTTGAGAATTTCTTTTGCTTTACTAGATACAATTACTCCGAGTTTTGTTGTTAGTTTTTTTCTTATTTTGTTCCTTATCTTTCTTTCTTTCCCTCTCTTCCTTCCTCCTTCCTTCTCTCCTTCCCTCCCTTTCTTTTTTTCTTTCTTCTTTTTTTCTCTTTCTTTCTTTCCCTTTTTTCTTTCCTTCCTTCCTTCCTTCCTTTCTCTTCTTTCCTTCCTTCCTTCCTTCCTTCCTTCCTTCCTTCCTTCCTTCCTTCCTTTCTTCCTTTCTTCCTTCCTTTCTTTCTTTCTTTCTTTCTTTCTTTCTTTCTTTCTTTCTTTCTTCCTTTCTTCCTTCCTTTCTTTCTTTCTTTCTTTCTTTCTTTCTTTCTTTCTTTCTTTCTTTCTTTCTTTCTTTCTTTCTTTCTTTCTTTCTTTCTTTCTTTCTTTCTTTCTTTCTTTCTTTCTTTCTTTCTTTCTTTCTTTCTTTCTTTCTTTCTTTCTTTCTTTCTTTTCTTACCAATAGAGATAGAGGCGAGTTAGAAGAAAGGGAAAAATGTTTGTAATAGAAAAAAAAGAACATTCTATGTTTACCCATCCCATTGAGATAGAAAATATAAATATTATTATCCCCATATTATAGATGAGGAAATTGAGGATCAGAGAGCTTAAGTAATTTGTCAATGTAAGTGTCAAATAGTATCGAAGGTAAAATACAGATCCAAATTTCTTGACTCCAGTCCCAAAGTTCTTACTTTACAACAAGGTCTTTTGTTCCTGAATTTAAATGAGTAACTAATGGTGAAATCCCAAGACTACTTAAACTTGGAAGAATGATATAAATATAGATAATAGAAAAATGATTATGTATTTTTGCATATATATCATAGATATGTATATACTTAGGCAGGAAGAACATAGACCACTAAATTTGAAATCTGATGGATTGTACTCTGTTTCTTCCACTGTTTTATCAAGGATAAATTACTTCACCTTTGTGAAATCAGTTTCTTCATCTGTTAAAGGATAGGCTTAGACCACATGATCACAAAAATCACTTTCAGCTTTAGAATCTATGAACAAATTGTTTAGGTATTTCTCAAATCATTCCTTATAGTTCTACCTACTCTTCCTGCTCAAGCCAACTTTCCTGCTAACTGATGTATGGGCTTGTAAGAATTATAGAAAGGTCAATTAAAAAAAAAAAAAAAAAAGAATACCTGCCCCAAGGAGAGCTTCCTATCCAATTGATGAAATAAAAATGTAAATGGATACACTGATGCAAACAACCTTTACTACAACCATACAATAGCAAAGATTAACACAAGAACAATACACATGTTAAATATCATGCTTAATATTTGCAATGTTTTAAATGTTTCAATCAATTCTTTTGAAAGTCATGTATATGTAAGGCACTGAACTAGGTAGGAGGACCATAAAGATTTTAAGATTTGGTCCATGTACTTAAGGAGTTTGAGATCTATTTGGAAAGAGAAAAATACATGGGGAGGGGGATGGAAACCTAACCATACTAAGTATACACTTTTAAACAAGGAATGAATACAGTAAAGAAACAATAGTACCACTACCTTCTGCCCCAAATAGAGCACATCTTAATTCCAATTTATTAAATATTTATCAAGCCCTTTTTGCAGTCCTTGTTGTAGGAACATATTTCTTTAAATCTTTTGTCTTCAAAAGCCTTTTATTCAAATCAGGGATATAATGTGAACAGAAAAATATGAATCTTTATTTATAAGAAGGGAATAAGAATTTGCTAGAGCCTACCACGGGCCAGGTGTGCTTAACACTTGTAAAAAAAAATTTTTCCATTTGATTTTCCTGACAAATGATCCCCATTTTACAGATGAAAAAACTGAGGGGAAAGAAATTAAGTGACTCACCCAGAATCACATTAGTTAATAAGGACTGAATTTGAATTCAGATCTTCTTGACTCCAGATCTAGTGCTCTACCAGTTGCTACTTTGTCATTGAGAATAAAGAGAGATGCAGATTATATTTATATCACTAGAAATATTAAGAAGGGAGGGAACACTTTCAGTCAGAATGATCAGGGAAGATTTCACAGAGAAAGTGTTAGCTAAGCTAAGTCAACAACATGTGTAAGAAAAAATGACCCAAGATGCAGTGAATAGAGAATTGACCTCAAATCAAGATGACTATTTCAAGTGCTGCTTCTGAAATTTATAGGTTTTGTGACCGTGAGCAAGTAAAAATCTCTCTATGTCCCAAGCAACTTCTGCTTTGGCAAAAGAAGTTTCCTTACAGATGCCCTATAGGGCATTATAGGATTAAAATTACAAATCTAGACTTCTTAAAATGTGCAAAAACTGTGGCATATACTGGAGATTAAAAAAAAAAACAAAAAAACAAAAACAAATATCTTTAAGAAGCTTGCTTTCTATAGAATCCAAGTTTTGCAGGAAGATATAAATTTTCAAAGGAAAAGCAAAGAGAGATTACATACAGAGATCTAATCATGCTGAGGAGGGGTGGAGTGAAAAAGGAGGAGGATAGAAGAAGGGGGAGGGCAGAAGAAAGAGGAGGGAGAATGGAGGGAGAGAGAGAGGAAGAGAGAGATGGAAAGGAAGGGAGAGAGAGAAGGAGAAGGAGGGAAGATGAGAGACACAGAGAGAGAGAAAAACAGAGAGAGAGAGAGAGAGAGAGAGAGAGAGAGAGAGAGAGAGAGAGAGAGAGAGAGAGAGAGAAACAGAGACACCCACACAGAGAAACAGACAGAGAGAAAGGGAGGGAGGAAGGGACAAGGAAAGAAAGAGGGACAGGGACAGAGAGGAAAAGGGACATAGAGGGAGAAAAAGAGGGAGGGAGGGAAAGGGAGAAGAGGAGGGAAAGGGAGAGGGAGAAGAAAGGAGAGAGAGGGAGAGGAAAGGTGAGAGAGAGGGAGAAGGAGGGTAGATGAGAAAGGAAGGGAAGGAAGAAGGAGGAGGGAAGAAGGAAGGAGGAGCAAGGGAGACAAACAGACATACACAAGTAGACAAACAGAGACAGAAATAGAGAGACAGACAAATAAGAGTCACAGAGAGAGACAGGAACAAAGACATAGAGAAGCAACAGAGAAGCAGAGAAGCAGAGGGGTGAGAGAGAGAGAGAGAGAGAGAGAGAGAGAGAGAGAGAGAGAGAGAGAGAGAGCGAGCCCAAACAAGGTGGAGGTGGAATTTATAATAAGAAAAACACTTTTCCATTTAAAAAAATCTTCATACATTATTTCATTTGATCTTCCCAGCACTACAATATAGGAAATTAAAAAAAAAAAAACAAAAAAAAAAACTTTTCAGTTCCATTTTACAGATAAGGAAACTCAGGTTGAATTTCCAATCTAGGTTGATTATTAGAGTATTGGTAGGATTCAGATAGGATGGGGAAGGCCATTTCAATGAAAAAAAAAGCAGTGTGAGTTACAGGATGATAAGTTTTCACTCCATTGTTTAAAGGACACTGAGTCTTGCCAAAACAAAGGTTTTAAATATGCTAGATGACAAATGTGGCAATTTTTGAAAAGTCAAGAATTCTCACTTTGTCCCTCCAAATTGGAGGAATTCCGAGTGAAGGACAAATGTTCTTTCCCAACTTTGCGTGCCTGAGTTCCCTTGGCCACTTTCTTCAGCAGAAAGTAGGAGAGAAGCCTGCAGCTTTGACAACAAAGGGGATTGGAGCTGAAACAAACTATGTTAATGCTTCTGAGAGTCCCCAAGTCACTGACAGCTTGTGAGGGAGCCCTGAAATCTGTGGAGTGTCATGGGGGAAAATCAGCTTTGCAAGTCTTGATGCTTTGTTTTATCATTACGGACATCAAAGGGTTTCTTTGAGTTAGCAACTGGAGGGTCTTTGGAGGATTCGGGCATGATTCGAGGAGCCCAGCATGCATAGAATAGAGATGGCAATAAATGTCAAATGCAGTCCCAGGCAAAAGGCGGGATGTTGTATCATCACTTTCCATCAAGGGAAATGATTAATACATATGCATAGGGTCCTTTTAAAAGAAATTATGATTTAGGGGAGAGGTACCACAATGTCCGAGGTCTGTGAATATCTATCTTCAAATATTGGCATTTATTGTGCTGCATTTCAAAATGGTATAATGGACAGAGACCTGTACTTGGAGCCAGTAGGGCTTGGGTCTGAATCCTGCCCTAGACCTTATACGCCCCTGAATCTCTCTGGGACACCCTTTTTAAAAATATCGGTAAAGTGGGTGCAATAGCAGCTCCTAGCTCACAGAGTTGTTGTGAAGATCAAATATATGCAAAGACTTTTGTAAAGCTAAAAGCACTACATAAATGTCACCTCTTTTTACTATCATTTGGTACTTTGAGATTCATTTTAGAAATGGTTCTTTCCTTCCCTGAACATCTCTAAAACTCTATAATCTGTAACACAACTAGCACTTGATAATTATAACTCATTCATAAAGCATCTTAGAGTCACGGAGCACTTATAGACATTGTCCCATTTAATTCTTACAACAGTCTCCTTAGGAACTTTGTAAAAATATTATCATCCCCATTTCACAGATGAGGAAACAAAGACTTAGACATAGAAAAAGATTTTTTTCAAGTCATACTTCAGGAACTTGAACCCATTTCTCATATTCGTTTCCTTGCCCTCTCTGTTCTGATCCATCCTCTACAAACTACCCAAATGCTTTCCTAAAGCACAAATCTGACCATGTATGTCACTCTTCTGTTAAATTACATCTCTTCTCTAACCTTCAGTATCAAATAATAAACTCTTTTGTTTGGCATTCAAATCTCTTCACAACCGGGTCCCAATTTACTAGATTTACCTGTTTTCTGGCATTATTGCTAATATGTCACTATCTAGCCCTTCCTCCAGCTGCTTTTGCTATCTCTCCAAAGAAAATTATTTTTTTTTATCTATAAGGTATATATTTTGGATATATTTATGTAAGTAAATACTTATCTTCTCTGGTAGAATATAAGTTCTTAGAAGACAAGGACAATCTCAAGTTTAATTTTACATATCTAACATCTAGCATAATATGGCACCTAAAATACTTATTGATTACTCTACTGATATCCAAAGCTACTGTGCTGTTTACTATGCTCCCTTTGATTTCACCCAGTTTTGGATTATTTTCTAGTTGCTTAATGGCTATTAGTCCAATATACCTGACTAGTCTATCAGTTATTGGTGAAAAGGAACTCTTTCATTATTTTTTCTTTCTTTTCTTCCTTCTTTCATTTTCATTGTCTTCTTTCTTTTTTCTCTATCTTTCCTTCCTTTCTTTTTTTCTTTCCTTCCTTTCTTTCACAAAGCACCTGAAAGAGTATTAGGCCATCATTATTGAATAAGGAATATCTCATCTCTCCTGACCTCTTCTCCACCACTAACTCAATATGAAAAGGAAGTCTAAGACTAAACCACTCTGGTTTCTATCAATATGTCTATATTGTGTCCAACCAAGTACTATGTAAATTAAACTGCTTTCTGTTTCCTGATTTCCAGGTTTCTCTTCTTGCTTCTTCCTTCATTTGATTCATCTAATATTTGGTTAGTATGCATGTGGTACTTAGAATCTTGTCAAAATTCAATCTGGTCCTTGTCTCAGATTATGTTTCTACCTTCTTCCTAACCTCTCTTCCAAGTTCCAAACTACCTATTATTATTCCAATCTCAACATGCCTCAAATTGAGCTTATTATTATCTCAAAATCTTTCTGATTTCATTATTTTTTCCCAATGACCCCATCATTCACATAGTCTTTCATATTTAAATTTCAATTTACTTGATTAACTCTTTCTTCTCTCTCACTTCTCATATCCAACCATGTTTTAGAAAATCTGTCTCTACAATATCTTTCAGTAGCTGTCCCCTCCTTTTCATCCTCACTGCCATCATGTTAATACAAATCCTCATTACCACCTGCCTGGAGTATTCCGATAACCTGCCAAGAGTTTTCTTAGACTCAATTCTCTCTCTCCTCCAATCCATCCTCATACCAATATAAGAGGAAACATAGCATAGTAGGGCAGAATAGTAGTTCTAGAATGAGATAAGCTGCATTCATATCCTTCTTAGTACTTTGAGGAAGTAACAATCTTTCTAAGCCTCAGTTTCCTCATCTAGAAAATGGCTAAATTTTATTTGATTAAACCTCTGAAGTATCTTCATAACTCTGGATCTATAATTGCAAGATTAATCTTCCTTACTCACAGATCAGATCACCAAATCAGCATTTATCTTGTTTGTACATAGTTCTTCCTCATTAGACTGTGAGTACTTTGAGATCAGAGACTGCTCTTTGCCTTTCTTTGTATTTCCCAGGTTTAGCATAATGCCTGGCATATAGTAGGTGCTTAATAAATGTTTGACTGATTGACTAACATTTTTGTTTGCATGTCACTTATTTGTACATCATGGCTACCTTCCTAGAAGAATTTCTATAACTACAGGGGAAGACTTTTATGTAAATTTTATATCTCTCCTCCTCTCATGCTGAGTCCCTCTATACAGTAAGTGCTTAATAATCATCAATTAAATTGTTAAAGAACCCATTTTATATGTATTTTCATCCATATGTATATGCATATTATATATGTGTATATGTATGTATAAACATACATACACTCATATATCTTCCTTATATCTGCTCCATTCCATCCTTTTCTCTTTATTTCTCAGTCTTCTCTTTCTATACCCCAATAGACTTCCAGCATAGACCCACATTTGCTGACTGCTCAGGAAATTATTATAAGAGCTTAACAACATCATTAACAATCATTGTCTTTCTAGCTTGAGGACTGTTTACCAATAGATTGTACTTTCCCCTTTGGGTAAATGTTTATTGTCATTAATATTAGGTATTACTGTTTGTCATCCTCCAATCCTTTCCATCTCTAATTCAGTCTAAAGATTTGCTGGGGGAAAAAAAGCCTCTTCATTTTTTGAATCTCAACTCTGACTATGAAGAGACTCTTACAGAAAAGAAATACTGAATGTGGATTCAGAAGATCTGGGTTCAAATTTTTGTTCTATTACTACTTCCTGGGTGACTTTAGGTTAGCCTTCCTATGCTTCATTTTTCTCATTTGTAAAATGAGGAGTTTGTACTATATAATCTCTGAGGTCCCTTCCAACTCTAGACCTTTGCTCCTATGACCATTTTCCCAAATCATCAACATGTCACCATAATCCCACCATTCAATCAATAACCAACTAGGCGATTCTAGTCCTTTAAATCTGGAAACATCAAAGTAGATTTTTTGAAAACATTGCTTATTATCTCTCCTTTTCTTTATACCTTCATCTCCAGAAGATTTATCCAATTCTTCCCTTTTTATTATAAAATTACATGGTAGTATGCTCCACTTTTTTAAAAAAGTGCATATGTAGCCCTTTTAATTCATATCAGAGGTTCAAATGTCCAATCTCTGACAACTATAGCCACACACACCATGCCTCTTTTTATTTTAATGAGACTAGTGCTTTTATTGGCATATGAAACTCTTGGTGAAAAGATTTCCTCCACCAATGCAAACCAGAAGCCATTCTGCAATTTATTTAGACTTTAGGCAGCAGGATCTGGGGCTTTAGGCTTTGGGCAGCAGCATCCAGGACACAGACAACACAACTCCCCTACTATTGTTCCTCCCTCAAAAGGAGGACAAATTCATATGGCATTTATGCCATCCATAAAGCTTATGCCAGAGGGGCCCAAACTTGTGGCCCAGTTGTGGCTATACCCTCTAATGATTTATCTCTCACTCTGGTCTTCCTCTATAACCTGCAGGAATAATGCCTAATCTTTCCAAAGTATATCAGCAGCCAGTGCTTTGCTTAAATCCCCAGATTAACAGTCTTGGGCAGAAATGCTGATGCAGAAAGCTGATACCTTACCCTAGTACTTTGCTACAGATGTAACTTAAAGAAATCATAGCAAGCAAAGGTCCGGTGCAATGAGCAAACCTCAGCTCAGTAGCTTTTTGTTTTGTACCTGAAGTCAGAGAGATCTGAGTTCAGATTCATTGTATAATCCTGGATGAGCCACTCTATCTACTTCAGTTTTAACTGTAGAATAAAGATCATAATAGCACCTATCTCACAAGATTGTTGTGAAGATCAGGTTAAAATTTTGTAAAGCACTTAGCACAGTGCCTATTACATTTTAGGCACTTAATATGTATTTATTCTCTTTCCCTTCCTACTCTCCTTCCCACCCAAATTGAAGCCCTACCTAACCTTCCTCCTATCTATGCAGGGCTAAACTCTCTCTTTTCAGAGGTCACTGCTACCTATGCTGAATACCTTGCCTTGTGGTCCAATTAAAGACTATTCTTTTCCTAGGAACTCAAGTTATTTATTTAAAAGAAAAAAAGTACAACCAAGTATGAGCTATAAAAAGTTGTTTTCACTGTATATCTATATAGTTTCTTTCAGAAAGAAAACGAGTTTTAGGAATATAGTCTACATTTAGGGGCAGCCTATGTCCTGTGCCAAGGGGCTAAAAGAATAGCCTTAGAAGCCCAGGCACACACTCTCCTCCCTGCCCATCTAACTCTTCAAGGTATCATAACTATTTTGCAAAGAGGCCTTCCCCAGAGAAAAACCACCAGAAGGAAACCTGTCTCTTAAAAGAAAATCTGCCCCTTGACCCTTCAGACCCATCCAGATTCTGTTGCAAGTCTTTATACCCTTTCACTTGAAAAAGTTGGAAATACCAGATACCTCAACTTTTTTGCTACCTACTCTTAAAATCTTACTTCTTGAAATCTGTCTTCAATGAATCTCAGCAGTTTATTGAAATTACCCTTTCTTCATCTGTAAAAAATAAGGATAATAATAGAATTTATTTAATAGGGTTATTGTGAGAATCAGGGGAGAAAGTTTATGCAAAATGCTTTGCAATCCCTGTGTTGTTCACTCATATCCAATTCTTTATGATCCCATAGAGGTTTTCTTGGTAAAGATACTGGAGTATTTATCAGTTCCTTTTCCAGTGGATAAAGGCAAATAAAGATTAACTGACTTGCTCAAGATCCTACAATTAGTGTCTAAGGTAGAATTTGAACTCAGGTCTTCCTGGCTCTAGGCCCAGTGTTCTATCTACTAAACTACCTATTTGCTTGCAATCCTTTAAAAGTATCATAAATGTCAGCTACTGTTTCCAATGTCAGCAGTGATCTCCTATTTGCCAAATTCAGTGGCCTTTATTTTTCTTCAGTATTCATCCTCTTACTTTTATGCAACTTTACCTGTAATTGTCTTTCTCTTCCCCCTCCTTCTGTTGGAACTGTTTTTCTCCCTTGGAGTCTGAAACACCACATTTTTCCTGGTTCTTTTTCTGCCTCTAAAATTACTTTTCAGTCTTTTTCATTTTCTTCCTGACTTTTTAATGCAAAGGATCTTCTGAACATTTATACTTTGAAAACAGCAAAACTACAAATCAAGGCTTGTTTTATTTTGTGTTTATGTGACTGTCTAGATTTAAGAAAAAGGTGGAGAAAAGTATTATAATGCATATTAAACTTTAAAATGCCTTGCACAAGCATTTTTTTCAGAGTACCAGTAATTAAACATTTACCAGTATATCTTTGGTTCTGTCCCTTGCATCTTTTCAACATCTCAAATCAGCTTCCCATTTTCCATTCCTACTGCTCTACTCTGGTGAGGGGAGGGGGAAGAGGAAAGGAGACAATATACTGTCCTGTGGAAAATCAGAGCTGAGAAGCTTGGTGTAGTAGGAAAAACACTGTCTTTGGACTTAGAAGACTGTGTACCCTTAAGGAGGTCATTTAATTTCTTTGGGCTACAATTGCTTTTATCCGTAAAATGAGGTGGTTGGACTAAATAATATGCAGGTTTCCTTCCAGCTTTATGCTCCTATGATCCTAGTTTTTGTTCAGTCATTTCAGACTCTTCATGATGCTATTTGGAGATTTCTTGGCAAAAATACCAGAGTGACTTTTCATTTCTTTCTCTAGCTCATTTTATTTTAGATGAAGAATTGAAATAGATGAATATTAGCTGACTTGCCCATATCACACAGCTAGATGTAGCTGAGACAAAATTTGAACTCAGGAAGGGGAGTCTTCCAGACTCCAGCCCAGGCACTCTATCCACTGCTTCCTAAATGCCCCATTGTTTCTGTTTTGGCCAGAAACTTTGAGGGTCTTCTGTTCCCAGATTGTTTTTTTCAATTGGGTAAAAGAGACCATTCTTTGCTTCATTTCTTACCTAACCTTAATCATTGATTTGGGCATTGCCAAATCAAACTGAGACCTGGAAAAGACCTTCCCTTAAAAAAGGCCAAGGTCTCACTGCATCCAAGGACATCTCTAGTCATCCTAATCTATATCTGGCCATTTAGAGGAGAAAGTGAGGCTGGTGACTTTGCACAAACTTCCCTCACTTAAATCCAGTTCATTTGCAAGTCATGGCATCAAGTTCCCAATGTCATGTTCCTCTTCAAAAAAGGAAGACAAACAAAAACAATGATCCTAATAGTGGCACTCATTATCAGCCACCAAGATTATTGCCTCCTTATAGATTTCCCAACCTCCACTATCTCTCTTTTCCAATATATCTTTCATACTGCTACTAGAAGAATCTTTCTTTTGAATAAATCTAACCCTTTGCTTAAAACTCTTTGATTCCCTGTCTTCCACCAAGCAAAGTTCAATTTTCTTTATCTGGCATTCAAGGACAGAGGAGAGAGTCCTGGCTTTGGCTTCAAAAACTCTGGGTCCCCAAGCTCACCTTTGAGCTTGTTACCTTGAGTGACCTTAAGCAAGTCATATCATTTCCCTGGGCCTGAGTTTCCTTATTTTTAAAATGAGAACTAGTTAGCCTTTGAGATCTCTTCTCTCAATTAATGATCCAACTTCCAATTCCACAATCTGTTAATGTCTCCTTCCCAGTCTTCTTTGATATCGTTCCCTTCAGTTCACTTCATGATGCAGGCAAACTGGATTAGGTTGAGGTAGAGGCAGCCTAAGTGGTAGAAAATGACAAGGCTCCTGCTGGATCCCCTAGCATCTGACATTGCCACTATTAGAATCTCCTCTTAGCTTAAAGCATTGAAGATCCCTATTAAAATGTAAATGTGTTATCTGGGGCAGGTGGTTGCTAGGTAGTAAGAAGCAAAGCAAATCATTTTGATTGTCTCTCCATCACTCCTCATCCCCTTACTATCCCCAGACTCCTTGTCATAACAAATGATAACTGGGTAGCCTGGAAAGTGAGGGTTGGGGGCAGGGGTCTCAAAAGTTCAGTTTAAGATGGGGAAATTGAATGGAGATATGACAGAAAGTTAGCCACTCCAAACAGTTGATTGTATGATACTGACTTCAGGACTTTTTAAGCACTAACTGAGCAATCTTTTTGGCAGGATGCTCCCTGAATCACTGAATTAGATCATCCTGGGTGAGTGTAGAAGAAAGAAACAGAGACAGAGACAAAGAAGGAGAAGGAGAAACAGAAAGAGACAGAGACAGAGCGATAAAGTCTATAATTGGTGCAATGCCTGAGGTAAGGCGCTGTACATTCCCTGAGGGTTTGTAGTAGGAGAGAAGGGAGCCTAAGAAGCCTGAGATAAGTCTTACATTGTCGACCTTCCAAATGTATGGGACTAAACAGATGAGCAATAGATTCTGTAAGAGGAACTTTCCACATGAAACAATGGAGTCAAGCAAAAAGCAAAAAAAGATTTGCACAGTTAAATGGGGGGAGAAGGGGTCAAATAGATGACACTCACTTACTTGTCTGTGGCAATGGGGGGGGGGGGAAACTGTCTTTATGAGGCACGGGGCTAACAACGCCCTTTGTTTCCTCATTTGCTTTATTCCTTGCCTCAGCTCTGCAAACTACACTGCTTGAGTTGCGATCCACCTATTCTACAGCTGGGAACCACTTCACTAAAGATTTGATCCCCCAAAATCCAACCCCACGCGCATGGGGCCAAAGAGAATCTTAGGAGCCGGGAGGAGCAAGGAAGAAGTAGCCTGCCAGACACCCGAGCTAAGCGATGATTCAGCAGCATTCTGGTGTGATTGACTGGCGGACCTTAGGGCCGCTAGGGTCCGGGGCGGAGGGAATGAGGGGGGCCAGGGTGGAGAGAAGGCAGTCTTGGTACCCACTGCTATTTACGCGGTCCAAGCTCGGGCCTGAGGGATTAATAAATGGAGTGTAATTATCGAACCGGCACAGTACCTTTGTACCTGGGAGCTTCTTCCGCTAATGAGTTTAAGAGAAAACATTTCCTTGTCAGACCCCCGAAAATCCCGGAGCACTGCCCCCTGGACCCGGCCTGCCCAAAAATGATGGACGGGAGAAAAGGTCGAATCGCTCCAGCTGAGCGAATGTGGTTTATTTTCCTCTAACCCAGTCACTACTGTTTTATTCCTACCATCTTTACCATCACTGATATTTCCTTCCCTCCCTCATATTCTCACCCCCACCTCATCATTCTCCTCTACTCCCTCGTGGCCTGAATTCCTCACCTCTGTATTCTCCTCGCAAAGTGGTTCCCTTCCCCTCTCAAACCCCGGTCTTGGGGAATGAAGACTAAGATTAAACCATTTTAGTGAGAAAATGAATTTCTCAAAACCCCTCCCCTATTCCTCTCTCATTCACACTGTCATTTCCCTTTCTCATCCTCTTTATCAATCTTCTCTCCTCCCTTCCATCCTTTTCATCTCCTTTCCTTCCCATTCCTCTCATCTTCTTTCCCCTTCCTACTTGACTTCCTGATCAGAGGTCAGGAAATGAGACCAGGGCACCAAATGTCATATTTCTTTTCCAGTCTCGTTATATCCTTGCTCCCTTTTATTCCTTCAGCCCTCAGACTCTTTATTCCTGGCCGTTTCCCACCCCCCAAAACAAATATCATACATTTTTGTCCCTAATGTGAAAAATAGAAGGAAAGTTGAAGATGGAATTTTCAGAGAAGCGTACACTTCTCTGTCTCTCTTATCTTAGCCTTATTACCATCATCCCACTTTATCCCAAAGTGTCCTATTCCCCTAATAGGTTCACCCATCACCCTCCTCTTTCCCTTATCTCCATTCCTCTTAGTCTCCTTATCTCTAGTATCCAGGCCTAGAAAACGGGAAAAAGGTCCTCTCCAGTTGGTGAAGTGAATAAATCACTTTTCTTCCATTCTCCTTCTCTTTCGCTCCCTTTTTCCACTACATGTACATATGGGCATGTGGTACATGCATCTCCCTCCCTCTATGTTTGTGTGTCTGTCTCTGTCTCTCTGTCACTTTGTCTCTTTCAATCTCTCTCTGTCTCTGTCTCTCAATCTCTGTCTCTTTTTTCTCTCTCCCACTCCCTCCTTCCTCCCCTCCCTTTCTCTTTCTCCTTTTCTATTTCGCTCCTCTATTCCTCTATCTGTCTCTATCTATCTCTGTCTTTCTTTTTCTGTCTCTATATCTCTGTCTCTCTTTGTTCCTCTGTCTCTATCTCTATCTGCTGTCTATGTGTCTCTGTCTCTTTGTCTGTCTTTCTCTGTCCTTGTTTCTCTCTTCCTGTCTCTCTCTGTCACACACATACCACACACACACACACACACACACACACACACACACACACACACACACACACACACACCTGGCAGTCCCTATCTTGAGCTTCCTGTGGGTGAGATAAGTTGAAGAAGAAAAAAAAAAGGGTCACAGTCCCTTCCCCAACTACTCCCGGACTGGCCTGCTCCCACCCTACTTTCCTTTGAAATGACAAGCCAACAGCTCAAGCTAAATCTGCTCAGAGGACAATTTTACCATTGTCATTCTTTTTTGGGTTAATGTTTGATGTTTGTCGAAAATCCCACCAGATTGGGGCTGAGGCTCGAAAGCTCTGCCAGCAGGTTCACAAGATAGCTGGGTTGGCTAGTGTTTCCTGGCACCTGTTATGGGTCGAGTCCCTACTTGAGATTCAAGGGGAGAGAATCGCCCCAGCCTGGGGTGCTCTGAACAACTCTCCTCTGCAAGCTTAAGTGACCACTTTCCAGCCTCCTCCAGGGATCCTTGGGCAATTTGTTGTGACCTTTAGTTAAAAACCAATATCCATCAGAAGACCAACTTTGGCTCCCTCCCTGGAGTGCTCTCTTATGACAAGTATGTCTACATGACTGAGTAAACAGGTGCTAATATGAATTTGGACCTTTTCCCACAAGGTCCTTTGGGGTGGAGGGAAGGGAAGAGAAGAGTTAGTCTCTAGATAAGGGTGGCATCTGCACGACACTAAAATATTCAGATAGCACAACAGCCTAGTTTGGAGAGGAAAACCAAGAAGATTAACTTCAAAATAACTGATTATTTTGCATCTTCTCCCTTCTTCCATGTCCTCCCTTCTCCCTAACACTCTGAAAATAAAATTTTAAAAAGCTCTCTAGATATTTGGAAGTATCCTGAGTGACTGAATCATTCATTTTTTATCTGACTTCTGAATGTCCTTGAGGGGACAGCACAAGAAACTCACAGGGCTGTGGAGACTGGGAATCTAGACTATGGCTGATTCTTTGACTTACTGTTTGACTTTGGGGAAAGTCATTTAAATTTAAGTTTAAATATGGAAGGAACCTTATCAATTTTCCAGCCCAGTCCCATCATTTTGCAGATGAGGAAACTAAGATATTAAAGAAAGGACTTAGCCAAGATCACATTGATAGTCGGGAAAAGAGTCAGAATCTTCTATTCCCTGACAAGTCCAAACCAAATTATCAATTTATATCAAATCATAAATAAGAATAGAAATTTAAATTTATATTCCTCAAAGAAAAGAGCTCATGTTTGTGTTTCTAGTCTTTATTTTTAGGGAGAGAACAATGAGAGGAATTAGAAGAAATAAAGACCAAAAACTTTGAAAAGTATAATATAATATACAGTTGTAGAATGGGCTTTTCTCAACAAAGACTTGGGAGCATTCAGAAGAGGATTCAAAAACGGGGGGGAGGGGAGTTAATGAAAAAAAATTTCAATACTAGGAAAAAGAGCAGGCAAAGGGGGAGAAAGCTGCCCTAGTATATCACCATATACCCCTCTAGCTCTACTTTCTTCAACTTTCTACCATTCTTTGCAGCCCTAGACCAATTCAGGAAAAAGAAACAGACAATCAAGCAAGCATTAAGCACCTACTACATGCACATAAAAACAAAGAATGAAAGTATGCCTAGTGATAGTGAATTTACAAATACATACAAAAATCTATTTGGCAAATAAATAAATAAAGTTAACAATAAATAAATGAGGGGAAGGAGGGAGATATAGAGAGGAGGGGAGAGTAGGAGGGAGGGAGAAAGGGAGAGAAATCCATTAAAAGGAACTAGCATTTGCCAGGGATTTGGGAAGGAAGGCTTCATACAGAGGATGGTGCTTGAGCTGCATCTTGAAGGAATAGAGAGATCGTAAGTAAGAAGTGAATAAGGGAGTTCATTCCAGGCATGGAAGATGGCAAATGCAAAGGCCCAGTGTCACAAGATGGAATGTTATGAGTGAGGAGCAAAGAAAGTCCAGTTCTGTTGGAATGTAGCATGTAAGAAAGGGAATAGCATTCAATGAGCCTGGAAAGACAGGTTGAGGCCAGATTGTACAGGACTTTAAAAGTTAATCAGGGGAGTTATATTTTTATTCTAGAGGTAACCAGAAACCACCGGGAGTTGGTTAGTTGAAAAAAAATGATGCTAAGCCACCCATCTAAAGAATACAGATTTAATAACTAGCCATCTTCATGTTGTGCTGGCACTGTTCCCAAGCATTTGGGATGTTTGGAAACATCTCAGCAGTGGATAAGAATTTTTACTTTAACCCAACAGGACAACAGAGGCCAAAGCAAGATAATACTATAGCAGTAGACAGGGATCTCTGTCTTTGTTATGCATGTCATTCAGTTCTCCTTTAAATCTGGGGCCTAGGAAGAGCTGGTCATGCATGTTGATAGAGAAGGCAAATTGCCTGTATATTATGAATTCAGGGGGCGTGGAAATAAGATTCTTCTCTTCCCTCTACTTTTCCCCCCAAAAAAATCCCTCTAATACAGGTTCTCTGATTTCCTTTAACAAAGGGATAAAACTACAGTGAGAGATCAGACTTGGGATGCAGCTTCTCTCTCCCCTTAGGAGAGGAACAAACACTCAATCATTTATTAAGCATTTGCTATATGCCAGGCATTGTGCTAGGTGCCAGTCAACAGTGTCTTCATTTACATCTTCTTCCAGAATACAGGTTGGCAGAGAAAATTGTAGAAGAGAGTCCTAAGTGCTGGATGAGAGAGTGACACAGAGAGAGGAGACTGGGAATGTTGTTTGGCCCTGAACCTAGCATCAGTTACATGGGCATAGGGACATGACATGTAAACACAAAGGTATGAGAGGAAAAGGGCCCATGCTGAGTGTCATTGTCTCCCTTTGGCATGCAGCTGTCATCTCTACTGCAATGCCTTCCCAGAGTTCAGCCCTTCTGGCTGACAGCCAGCCTAATCCTAGCTCAGCTCCCCAATACTAGGTCCACAACATCTTCCAAGCCCTCCTTCCCTTGCCTTCAGAACAGTGACTGCACATCAGCCAAACACCTCTGCCTGTGCTTCCCTCCCTTCCTCTTCCCCACGCCCACTCCATCCTCACATTGTCAGCACCCCCTCCAATGAACCTGAGTTCAGGAACATGTTAAGAATCTCCAATCCCCAGCCCCAGCTTGGCCCCCAGAGCCTTGCAGGGCAAACCAGGCCTGTGTTATTGATGCAACTTTCCTCCCTCAAATGTTCCCTGGTCTAATCACTTTTTTTAAAACTCCACAAACACAATCTCTGCACCATGATCAATTATTTAGCAGAAAATGATGCATTGAGTTAGAAACTAAATGCCATTTAATATGCCCTAGGAATTCTAATTACATGCGATCACTGTATGCCTGATGAAAAGTTTCCCTTTCTTGTGTTTTTGAAATCTTCCCGGAGTGAGAGGACTCAAGGTCTATATGCTTTTGGTTAATGTTAGGAATGAGGTGGCCCTTTTAATATAATCAGTTTTCCTCCTCACCCCTACCCCAACCCTCAGCCCAAGTTGTCCTTGTGGACTATTTGTTTTCTTTCTGTTTTGCAAATTACTCCTTTTTCAAGGTTGTTTGTTTAATGTCAGGAGGTTATTAAGCAAACTGAGCACCAACCCTTGAGCTAATCAAGGAGGAATGACAATCTCAATTGGGTAGGATTCAATATTTAAGAGTCCTTTTACCAGAAGGAGTCGTCAGTCTAATGGGTTTGGGTCCCTTGAGTTAGAGGACTCACTCTGAACATTTAGCTGTACAACCTGCTGAAATAACACGATCGGTTTTTATTGGAAAGCTGACCCCAGCCAGACTGCCTGCTACTCCCTCTGTGAACTATGGGGATTCCCCAAGGAAGGAGAGCCAGAGGCAAGGAGGAAGGGAATGAGGGAAAGAGACATTTACTCTGACATCAGGCTTTTCCATTCCATCTGCAAAAAGGATCCATTAATCTCCCTGTCTAAACCCCTTCTTCACCACTTGGATTTCATCACTTCATACTTGGATTAATGGAAACTTTCCCCTCCCCCATTTCCCCACCTCAGCTATCCTTCCTCCAGTTCTCTTATTCATGAGTCAGATTTTTGCTGCTGTTGTGCAATCATTTTCAGTTGGATCCAACTCTTCATGACTCCATTTAGGGTTTTTTTGGCCAAGAAATGGTTTGCCATATCCTTCTCCGACTCATTTTACAGATGAGGAAGTGACTTGTTTGGGATCACACAATTATTAAGTGCCTGAGGCCAAATTTGAACTCTGGAAGAGGAGTTTTCCAGACTCCAAGCCAGATTCTCTATGCTTTGGGCCACGTAACTGTCTCAAGGATCAAACTAAGGGTTCTTTAAGCTGAGGTCCTCTGGGCCCTCACCATGCTAAAGATGTGTCTAAGTAATATCATGAAATCTAAGCAGGGGCTGAAAAAGACTTAGATCCCTTTCTCCTCAGGGGCACTAATAGATACAAACAAACAAACAAGTATATAAAAATATATACATGCTAAGTGAAAAATAATTTGGGGAGTGGGAGAGAGCTGCTAATAATGATGGGGAATGTGGAAAGATCTGCTGTAGTGGATGACATTTGATTCTTTGAAGGAAGCTAGGGATTCTAGGAGGCATAAGTGAAGGAGGGAGCATGAGCATGGAAATGAAACATAGAATGAGGAAGTTATGCATATCTTTAAAATTGAAATAGAGTTTTGTATTTAATTCTACAAGAAGTTCTTGGACTAGAGGGCTGGGTGTTTGACACAGAACTATGCTTTAGGAAGATGAAAAAAAATTTAATAAACATTTATTAAAAGTTGTTACTGTCTACTATGTCACTATGTCTACTATGTATCAAGCACTGTGGTAAGTATTTTATAAATGTCTCATTTGATCCTCACAATAACACTTCGAGGTAAGTGTATTCTCTCTTTTTTACAGATGAGGAAACTGAAGCAGGCAGCAGTTAGTTGACTTTTCAAGGGTGACATAGCTAGGGTCTTAGGGCAGATTTGAATTTTGTTCTTGATTCCATCCCATGCACTTCCTAACTTTCAGTTTGAATGGAGAATGAGCTATAGTGGAAAGAGAGGCAAGAAGATCAACCATACTGTTAATCAGTTTTGTATTGATAAGAGTTCATACCAGAGCTATGGCACTTATCAGAGGAGAAAGGAGATGTACCCAGGGAATATTACAAAGGTAGAAATGACAGGACTTGGTCACTAACTGGATACAGGAGTAAGAGAGAATGGGAAGTCAAGGATGACACTTAAGTTGTAGTTCAGGATAACTGGGAAGATAGAAGTGATGGGGCTGAATCCTGAAACTCTTCTGGCAGAGACCCACCCTTCAGGGACGTTAGTCTCATTCAGTTGGAGATCTGATCAGAGATGTGGTCTGTACCGGCTATTGATTTGAAAATTAGTCTGGGACCATTCCCAGATAAGTGATTTTATTCAATTGGAGATCTTGGCCTGAATGGCTTGACACTCCAAGATGATTAATCTCTTTTCAACTGGAAATCTAGGCCTGGGTGCACTGACAACATTGAAGGAATCTCATTCAATTTTGAAGGCAAGCCCGAGCCTCAGGCTGCTAAAAAAAGACAATTCTGAACTCCAAATCTTTGCAGAAGTCTGAAACAGGATTATGCTTTGCCAAGAAGCTCTCATCTTGGCACAGCTGCCTGAAGATATTCTCTTTTCAGTGTTACTTTTGTTATTTCTCCGACAGGACCTTACTCACTGAGAAGTCTATCTTCCTAGTAAAGCTGTCTTCTCAATGCCAATAAAATTCCCTTTTGCCTCAAATTTCTGGGTTTTCAAATTCTTTCCAATTGGACCTGCGCTGACTAGAGGGGATTCCCACCTCAATTCTCACACCTATTCTCTACCACTAGCACCTCATCAATGGCACCCTCAATAAAAAGTTAGTGAAGGAAAATGTTTGGGGTAAAAAATAATGAGTTGAGTTTGGAACATGTTTACAATGTCTATGGAACATGTAATTCAAGTTGTCCAAGAGGCAGTAAGAAATGCAAGATCAAAGAGTAAGGCTGGACAAATAAATCTGAGAATAAACTCCTAGATATGAGAGTTGACTCCATGGGAAATGATGAAATCCTTAAGTGAAATAGTATAGAAAGAGAAGAGAAAAGAGTCGGGTACAACATTGTTTAATAGCCATGACCTTTCTAGCTAAAGATCTAGTAGTACTCTTATTACTATCCCATACTCTCAGTCAGCTGAATAGTCAACAGTCCTTCTCTTTGGAGCTAACAAAAAAATCTCGTCAGTTCTCCAAGTCATGACAAAAAAGGCAGTGTTACTCTATAGATTAGAGAGGGCAGTGCTCCGTTATCTTATTCATCACCTAATTCATTTTCCTTCAACTCCTTTGCCACCCTCCTTGCTTCCAAAACCTTAGAAAAATTGTGAAGTGGACAAAGTATGTCCTTCTTGCCCCACCTTCAAGTAGTCATTGCTCCACACTGTCCCTAGGAATGTCTGCCATGATACTTCACCATTCATCATGGTCCAAAATTTTTCCCTTCCCACTCAAAGACATCTTTCTAAATCCCATTTCCTCATGGTTGTGATTTCTGTTTAGTTGAATTCTACCAACAATTTTTAAGTGCCCATTGTTTTATAAGTCATTATGCTAAAGCTCAAGGGACACAGGGATAAAAGACAATACAGTCTTTGCTCTCAAGGACCTTATTTAACTGGGGGCATGATATTTGTATACAAATCAGTATAATCTAAATTAGAGGGTGAAGATCAAAGGTAAAGGTGAGTTTTCAACAAAGTGCTATCAGAAATAGAAGGGTAAAGTCACTTTCAACTAGAGAGTTCAGGAAAGATTTCATGTCACTCCAACAGGAATTTGAAGGATTTAACAAATAGTTTCTAAAGTGTCAGTCAGTTATAAACTAGCATACACTCTAAGTTAATAATGGCTAACAATTGGCAAACTTTCCAGATAAATCTTTTAAATTTTTAACAGAAAGAAGGCTTTATTTCAAACAAATCATCTCTAATCCAGAAATATTTATGTAATAGAGGAATAGAATCATATCTAATACACAGATGCTTACTCTGCCTACATCCCTATGTTTCCTCTCCAGTTCTGCCAAACTCATCTAGTTATCTTTTTTTATTTTTTCCCTTCCTCCCTGCCCCCCTCCCACATACCTTGCTTACCCTTCCATGCTGTGCCTTTACAAATTTCATTCCTTCCTTGTGACATGACCTCCTCCCCTCTTTTCCTGCCAATCCAGGTCCATCCTTGAAAATCCAACAAAACTTTCTGCCTTTGGAAAGCTTCCCATATGTTAGCTCCTACTTGCCTGCTTACTTATGTGCTCAGTCCCTCCTCGTTGCTTATGTCTTCATTTGTGTTATAAATTCAGATTTTTAGGGAAATTTGGGTGTAGGATACAATGTTTTTTCACTTTCTTGGAAAACAATATTTGTTTAAGCCAATTACTGGGATAAATGAGAAGACAGTGGGTATGTTTCTGCTACTCAACATTTTTCACATTTAAAATCTCTTTAGCAATAATCAAAGATAGCTAACATATTCAACACAGATGATACTTATTAACTAAGAGAAGCCTGGCAAGAAATGGTGATGAGTTTATCTGGTTTAATTGATATACAACTGATTAAAAAAAAAAAAGAAGAAGAAGAAGCTGATGGTTCCTGAATCATAGAATGTTAGAATTGGAAGCAAACTTTGAGACTGCCTAACCTAGATGCCTTGTTTTAAAGCTAAAGCTATAGGAATGATGTGCCCAAAGTAACACAGACAATTGAGACAGGTTTCAGACCCATATCCTCTGACCCCCAAATCTGGTGCTTTTTCTACCATACCATAGTTGCCTACATATTAAATTCTCTACATGGATTAAAACAACTGTATAATTGCCTCATCTCTTTTTTCCCTTTGTGTCATATAGATAGTCTAGTCCCACTATCACATCTATCCTCATCCTCCAAGTTGAAGATAATGAAGTTGGAAAATCCTATTGTTTCTTAGAGGTGTGTACCTGCATGAACACTTAAGAAATAGTTGATATATTTCTGATTGTATGACAGATTAGGCAAAAAACAAGGTTTCTTTTGGAAAGTGCTACATTTCTATTGGCTGTTTCCTCTTTTACAAAATGACCAATACGGAAATATGTTTTATATGATTACACACGTAAAACCTGTATCAATTTGCTTACTATCTTGGATAATGAGGGAGAGAGGGAAGGAGAAAATTTGAAACTTAAAAAAAAACATTTTCATTAAATGTTAAAAATTATCTTTACAAGTAACTGGAAAAAAATAAAATATTTTAAAAAATGTTTCTATTGGCTTCTCCTTCACACTCGAAGACATGATTGCACAAATATTTTCCTCAGTACTTCTAAGAAACTGTCACTATACCCATCCCCTCTTCATTTTTGACTCACAGGAAGATGTATATTTCTTCCTGGTTGCCCATGTGAGGGCCTGAATCATAGTCCTTTTGTCTCTTTCAAAGCCTTCCTCCAACAATAACCTGGTCTCTCTTTTTTGCATCTTCAGGCCTTCCTTTTCCACTGAACTCTTCTATTGACCTAAAATACCACCACTTCTTCTATATTCTATATTCACACACACACATACCTACATTCATATATAATATCTATACACACACACACATACCTCTTCCTTCTACATCTTTCTTTATTCTTTATTTCTCTCACTAGCAGATTTCTGGAAAAAGTATTTTAAGTCACCCATTCACTCCTCAACCATTTGAAGCTACTTTTGTATCATTCTCCTATTCAAACTGCTTGTTCTTAGGTTACCAAAGAACTTCCAGTCCCTGGATTTTTTTATTTTTTTAATCCTTACCCTCCTTGACTTCCCTCTCAGCTACACAGTTCACTATACCTTCTTAAAACCAAACTTCCCTTTGTATTGTGATATGGCATTGAACTGCTATATTGTTACTAACCAGTGACCCTATTTCCACTCTCTTCCCCCTAAGATCAATCCTTCATGAAGCTGACAAAGTTTTGACCATACTGTTCCCATCCTTCAAAACCTTTAGTGGCTTCTTATTCCTAGAGGATAAAATACAGCTACTTAGGGTGCAAATTAAGACCCTACAACCCAAGCTCCCACTTGTCTTTCCAGCCTAATTTCATGCTATTCCCTATATACTATATGTTTTATTCAAATTGGATAACTAGCTATTCCTCAAATTTGATGCTCCATATATTTATGAGACCTGTTCTCCCTTCCTAGGATGCATTCTTTCCTTAGTTCTTCCTCTTAGAATCAATCTCTTCCTTGAAAACTCATTTAATGTATAACTTTCTTTGAAGGTCTTTCCTCATTCCATTGGTGCACTCTCTTCCCTGCTCCTGAAATTCTCATATCTGTTTACATGATTATCTTCCTTCTTGCCAGCAACCTTCTAATCCTAGAAAAGGTTCAGGACCCTTGCAATTCTCTCTTTATTGACAAATCTCTGATTTCCATCAGACTACTATTCCATGGAGAGGCTATTCATGCTTGCTCCATTCCTGACTCTCTGGACTTATGCACCTCCTTCCCAACAATCTTATTGCCTCCATTACTTAAGTCAGTATTCTACGTGCCTTAGATACTTAACAAATTCTCATTGGATTAGATTATTTTGAAGTCCCCTCTTCCAGGAAACAAAGCAGATTAATATAAAGAGAAGAAACTCAATGAACAATGTTCAAAATCATCCACAGATCGACACTATCTACTGATGCTCATATGGTAGAGGGAGGCTAAACTCAGTACCCAGCAACCCCCTAAAATGACATGAATTGAGAAAGGTAGAGTAAGAACACCATGAGAGTCATAGCTTTGCTCCTCAAAATTTCATATTGTCTTACTTCTCCTTCCTCTCTTGCTCTGCTCACTCTCTTGCTCATGAACACTTTGCATCCACTGTCCCATCTAGTTTTAACTTTACAGAACAAGATGCCCTTCCCAGGATGTTTATCACTTCTTCACCATGCTGCTAACTCAAGCATTGTTTAACACTACCTCCCTCAGCCTCTCTACCCCTTTGATCAGGTTAGAAAGTGGAGTACGAAACTTCTCCCAGTGCCTTCCTTCATAAAGGGTAGTAACTAAACTCATTCCACTTTGTATATGCTGTGCTTCCTAGTTTCAATTCCAAGAGACAAAATATCTCCTGGTGTCCCATTCCTCACCCCACCTCCAGTTACTCCCCATTCTCCACCTTTCTGCCTCCAGTTCTGTGTAATCTCACCTTTTAAATAACAAGCTCCTTGAAGATAAGAACTTTGTTTATATTAATTGTATACCCGATGTTTAGTACAGTGCCTGACATTTAGTAAGTGTTTAATAAATGTGTATTTGGAATGGATTAGATTAGACCACATATGATCCAAAATAGGCTGATTTGATTCAACATATTCCAGCCTCTTTCCTTCTAGATATGTGTCTTAAATATTTCTGTACAAATTCCACCAAAATCAATTGCCACTTGTTTCAACTGTTGGCCATAATATTAAAAGGATGTAAATATCCTAGGGGAATCTTGTGTGCACAGGTTAAGCTTGCTGTCTGCTCTATTACCTCCAAACCACTCCAAACCCCTGACTCCCCTTTTTACACCGACAAAGGACTATAGGATCTGGGTCTGTAACCAACAGGTGGAATGCCTGGGGGCAAGGGAAACTCTCTCCTTTTCAAAGCAAGGTCAGGAAAATACCCTGGAGGAAGAAGCCTGGGGCATCACTGATTGATGATTTGTCCCGTGTAAAGAATCAGCCTGAGGCAATGTCCTTTACACTCCTTTCTCTTTCTGGGGAAAGCCATGCAGCTGCAGGCTCTAACATTTAGTGAACTGAGGCTTGCAAGCGGAGAAAGATGCTAAAAATAAGAAAATGGTGGTTTTTAGCTTTTCCGGGAACAGAAGATGAATAAAGAGCCCAGTGTCTCAACAATAATTGTGTATGTTAATAGACAACAAAAAGAAAACTGAACTACTCAGTTCCTATTAGCTTAGTATACTCCAATGGAGAAAGATTTTCAAACTACAGAGGGCTAGAATAACATTGTGAAAATGGAACTAAAGTACAAGACAGATTATAAAAGAGTATCTAAATCTGCTTTAAAGGAATTCAAAGCTCTGGGCCCAGATGAGTCACAGTATTCAAGAAACTTAAGGAAATTACAGAGAAATCTATTCTTGGAACATTCATGGCAAAGTCTTTTGTGATATATTCGTGGAAAAGATTGCAGGCTGATTAGTGGTACAATTAAATGGATTTTTAGTCAGAAAGACCTGAGTTCAAATCCAGCCTTACTTATTAACTATGTCATTCTGATCAAGTTCACTTAATCTCTGTGTGTCTCAGTTTCCTCATTTATGAAATGAGCATTAGTATCAAACTCTGAGGGTTGTTTGTGAGAACAAATTCATATTTGTGAAGTACTTTCTAAACCTTAAAGTACTTTATAAATGTTAACAAATAAAATGAAGATGAAGATGATGGGGGTGAATGAACACTGGCCAATTTATTTTCAGAAGGAGACAAACAGGTTTGCAGGACAGGACTGCATATGATTTCATAACTCCATCATTTGGTTCCCCCACACTAGTACAGGCTGTGTGTGGGCTCAACAGCAACATGAGACACAGCCCAAGTCAACACCAAATGCCCACAAATATACTCCCACCCCACTCCTGCACACATATACACCACAATAACATTTGAGGAGAGGAGGCACAAGATCAGATATTATGGGAACAGAACTACAGCTGTTCTGTGGCTCCCAAGGTTGCTTACCTAATCCTCTCCTCCTCCAATTCTGGCCAAACATCGTCTCTTCACCAAATAATACACTTCCAATTCTTCTACTTAATATTACCAATAACCAAATAATATTACCAAATAATTGGTTCACTAGTAACCCTGTTGTTGTTGCTGCTGAATCATTTCAGTCATATCCAGTTCTTTGGGACCCCATTTGGGGTTTTCTCCACAAAGACACTGGAGTAGTTTTTCTAATTCCTTCTCTAGCTCTTTTATGGATAAATAAACTGAGGTAAATAAAATTAAGTGACTTGCCTAAGTAAATATTTGAGGCAGGATTTTAACTCAGGTTTTCCTGCCGTCAGTCCTGGCACTCTATGCACTGAGCCATATCCAGCAACCCTAGCTAAGTTTCAATATTTCAAAGATTTAAGATTTCATTGGTGTGAGGGTACTTTCTTCATAGATGTAAGTTGCAATTATCTTAGTAGATGATTTTAGGAGTTGCAAAGGTAATAATAATAATAATAATAATAATAATAATAATAATAATAATAATAATAATAATAATAATAGTAACAATAATTGCCTTGTAGCCAACCTGGTGGTCCCTGAGCTCTTCTGTGTTTAGCTAAGATGGTGCTGATACACATACGTTGGCATACAATTTGTCATCAGGATCTTACTCAAAACCTTTACAATCTCTAGAGAGTAACTGGTTTAAAACCTTTATTTTCTGTTTGAGAAAACTGAGGCCTAGAGAGTTTTCAAGTGATTGCCTCCCCGCCCAAGTTCCATGGGTACAACTAGGTCTTCTGTCTCTAAATCCAACACTTTTCAGGTAGTGATCAGACGCTTTAAAAACAAGACCTTTCAGTTATCTATTAACTCATGAATATGTGCAGGGAACCTTTGTCCCTGTTATGAAATGCAAGACTTATGAAATCTAAATACACTTGAGGAAACAAAATTTAATTTACTCATGAAACTAAATGGCTCTAAGGCAGCCAAAACATCTTATTTAAAACTAATAAATAATTTTCCTTGACAAATGTAAAAGAATCCTGATTAATTCTTAAATCTATTCATATTGTTCCCTGTTGCAAAAAAAAAAAATTTGTGGAAATTTATATGTTTGTGGAACATACAGTGCTAGGCAATGAGAGAAGATACAGATATGTATCAATTGATCAGTAATCATTTAGTAAGTGCCTACTATATGCCAAGTAGGATGAAATGAAATAGTCCCACCTTGTAGGAGTTTATATTTCTGAATTAAATGCAAAACTTTTTTTTGTTTTACATATAATTATAATATATTATGTCTTAATTATAATATTTATAATATAATATCTTACTTACTATGTGTCAGGCACTATGCTAAGCTCTTTACAATTATTATCTCATTTGATCCTCACAACAACCCTGGGAGATAGGTACTATTATTATCCCTATTTTACAGATGGGTAAACTAAGGCAAAAAGAGATTACATGACTTGTCCAGGACCCACAGGGCTAATAAGTAATAAATTCAAACTCATGTCTTCCTAATTCTAGACCTTTCTTTCTATCCACTGTATCACTTAACTCAATATATTTAGTATATAGTATATTTACTGTACATTTTAATATATGCATGTATGTATGTATAGGTTTTATGTACTTATAGTATATGCTTGTATACTTGTATAGTATAAGTATATACTAGACATATAGTGTATACTTTACTATATTCTATAAAATATACTATATATAGAAAATATCATACTATATACTATATATAGTGTGTATATAGTAAAATATATAGTATGTACTATAATGTATTTATAGTATATATATATATATAATATGTAAATACATGTAGTATACTACTATACTATTGGATACTAGTAGAATGCTATAGTAATCTGTATGAATACTACTATAATATGTTATAGTAGCTTACACATAGTACTACTATTTGTGTATATAAGTATGTGTATATATACAAAAATGTATACATGTGTAGCATATTCTGTGTTTATTACCATGGTATACTATTATATACTATGTGTTTACTATCACACATATTATAGTAAAGTAAAAATATAGTGTATACATATTGATACATATATACTATATATACACATAGCGTAAATACTATGTGCATATACTAGTGTATACTTGTTTATACTTAGAATATATATATAGTATATATAGAATATATATATAGTATATACAGATATTATAGACATATACAGCTAGTATAGACATACATATATATATAGTACTTACTGCATAATATACTAATGTATATTACTATATGCTTATATTTCATACATGTATACCATAAATATATAAAATATATAAAAATACCATATACTATGTGTATGTGTATAAATTAACTAATATATACTATATTCTACATACTATGTACAAAATAAATGAGATAATCTGGGAATAGGGAGAGAGGTTCCTAGAAGCTAGATGAGAAAAAGCTTCATATAGAAAGTGATCTTTGAACTGGGTTCTGAAGTAAATTAAGGATGATTAAAAAGTTGAGATCAGGAAAAATGTTTATTATAAACAGGAGGGGACAAAAATCTGAACAAAGGATAAGAGAAGGAATGATGTGCATGATGAGCAGCAAATTCATGAAGGGAAATGATTAATAATAAGTTGGAAAGATAAGTTGGAACTAGGTTTAAAGCTCTTTAAATTGATCATGGAGGTAGGAAAGAGTACCTGGAGTTAATTGAGCAGGAAATCCTAGGGGCCTGGTTTTAGGATTGGGATGGACTTTTTAGGTTATTGTCCAACTATCTCATTTTATAATTAAGAAAACTGAGCCTCAGAACAATTTGCCCAAGATCAAGTATTCTGACTCCAAATTCAAAATGCTTTGTTCTTCAAAAATATAGTCAAAACTGTGCTTCAAGAATGTCATTTTGAAAGCGATGTGGAGGTTAAATGAGAGAAAACTAAGACTGGATGCAAAAAGAGCAAGGAAGAGGCTATTGCAACCATTCAGAAGTAGCAATCATGAGAAGTAGTAAGTTTCTGAAGGTGGTGATTATGTGAGAGGAGAGGAAGGAATGGATTTAAAAGATGTTGAAATGAAATCAATTTGCTATTGCTGTAGTTAAGTCATTTTTCAATTGTATCTGACTCTTTGTGATCCCATTTGGGCTTTTCTTAGCAAAGATATTACAGTGATTTGTCATTTCCTTCTCCAGCTCATTTTACAGATGAGGAAACTGAGGCAAATTAAGTGACTTGCCCAGGATCACACAGTTACTAATTGTTTGAGGTTGAATTTGAACTCATGTAAATGAGTTTCCCTGACTCTAGACCCTGCATTCCATCTACTGCACCATCTAGCAGCCTTATAAAATAAGTAAGAGTTGGCAATTAATTGGATACATGAGGTAAGAGAAAGTGATGAGTTCAGATGCTATACACCTTGATAACTGAAAGAACAATGGTGCATTTGAATTATAAGGTAAGAAATTTAAAATAGGAAGAAGTAGCATCCATCATATCCAACTCCCTCATTTTCTAAATGAGGAAAATGAGTCACAGAAAAGTTGTCATTTGCCCAGAGTTATACAGCTGGTTTGTGCCCGAGATGGGATTTGACTCCTTGTTCAGTAATCTATTCATTAGTAGTTTGAAAGGAAGTGATTTTATGGGAGAAATAATGAGGTCTATTTTGGAATTATTCAATTTGAAGGTGCCTAGAGGATACCAAATGTAAAATATCTAATAGACAATTGGTTATCTAGGACTGAAAGAGCAGTGAGTAGATTTCTGGGCCTAGAATCAGGAAAAATCAGCTTTATGAGTTCAAATCTAATCTCAGACACTTAATAGCCCTGTGATGCTGAGCACTTAAACCTATTGACCTCAGTTTCCAGTAGTAGAAAAAAGAGCTGGAGAAGGAAACAGCAAACCTTTCTAGTATCTTTGCCAAGAAACCCTAAATGGAGTCACAAAGAATCAGACATGAGTGAACCACCACAACAACATAAAATGGAAAGATTAGGATGACATAGATAGATTTGGGAAAGGATCACTGAATCCACAATCATTAATAAGGTCACCAAGAGAAAGAAAGAAGGGGACACAAAGTAAAATCCCTGAATTCCAGGAGATTATATTCTAGGAGGGGATATCACATACACATAACACAAGAAGATGATTTACAATAATATGATAAAATGGTAAGTGATAGAAATAGCTACAGATAGAGAGATCATCAAAGAGAATGATGAGTTTGAGCCTCAATATAAGGAAAAAATTAGGAAGGAGTTGAGATATGACTTAGGCCTTGAAGAATTAGTAGGATGTAGATGGGGGAGAAGAACAGCAGTTATTAAGTCTTTGATCCATCAATGATGAAAGAATAAAAGTGGACATGGCAGTTGATAGACCATTTGGCAACTAAAAAAGGGGGGTGGTGTAAGAACAAATTGGGAATGCATAGAAACTATCAGATGACAATTCATCTTAGTTCATAGGGTTATAGATTTGGAACTCAAAGAGACCTTCGAGTTCAATTCCAACCCACTCATTTTACAGAGTAAGAAACCAAAGCACAGAGAAATTAAATATTTTGCCCAGTATCATACAGCTGGTAAGGATTTGAATTCAAATCAACTTTAGGTCTAGCATTCTGTTCATCTGGAACCAAGCTGCCTAGTAAACTCCAACTACTCTGCTTTCCTGGCTTCCTAAAGACTTTTTGGTTAATATATCTCCTGACCTTGTTCACTCTCCCTGACTTTGTTTTGGTCTCATCCATTCCTTCCTAGAATTTCTATGCAGAGACTGGCATCTTAAACAATTTCCTATCTGTCCTATAGATCCAGTCTCATTTTTCCTTCTTTTGTTTTACCTAGATTTTCTAGTAGAGATGTGTGAGATATTTTAATTGCTTTTCTTCATACACCAACATCAGCTTTAAGTTCATACCAACCCCAACATTGTAGCTTTCTGCTGGTCCTTTGCATCTCCACCTCCAGAGATCATTCTGCAGAGCAAAAATCTTCTTTCCTTCTCTCCTTTTGCTTCTTTCTTCCCTTTCTACTTTCCTTTCCCCCCCTTAGTTCCTCCTTTCCTTTCCTTTCCTTCCCTTTTTTCCTTCCCTTCCTTCTTTCCAACCTTTCTTTTTTCTATTTTGTATAAAAGACAAATTAAGGTGGCAATTCAGATGTCAAGATGCCCTGGTGGACAGTAGGATTGGGCCAGGTAGATGGCAAAGTAGATAAAGAACTGCACTTGAAATCAGGAACACATGATTTGGAATCTGGATTCAGGCACTTGTGTGATCCTGGGCAATTTACTTAATCCCATCTGCCTCAGTATCTTCATCTGTAAAATGGGAATAATAATAACACCTACCTTTCAGTGTTACTGTGAGTCAAGTGAAATTATCAAATTGCTATATAAATGCCATTGGTGATAATGATAATGATGATAATGATAACAATAATATATAGTCTGGTCTGGGGGTCTGGACCTAGACATATAGTAAGATAGTTGAGTTTCTGCTCCATTAATCAATTAAGACAACTTAGCCTCATGGCAGGAATTCTAAAACTAAGTCCTATAAAAACTGAGGGTGTTTGAGAGGGGTGGGGCTGTCTAGTTCAGTCACTGTGTGGTGGTAGTTTATTGAATGGAGAGATGCAGAACAGCTCCAGGGAAACAAGATCTCAAGATTATTCCAAGTCAATGATTGGATGGGATATAAAACATGTCCAGTCTTTAGGCATGACATGGATGGAAGTCATTATTATCTTAATAGTTATCTCTTCTCTGGATCTAGTAACCAATTATAAATAGGATAGTAAAAGCAAATCAATCCAATTTAACATCCAAATCAATTTTTGCAACTACTAACACCCCCCTATGATCTTCACAAAAGTCCTGATGCTACTATATCCCCATTTTACAATTAAGGAAACAAATTGCAGACACTGGTTAAGTGACTTGCCCAAGGTCATAGAGTTAGTCATCTGAGGCAGTATATGAACTAACTCTAAGCTTATCACTCTATCCTCTGTTCCAACATAAGGAGAAATGTGTCAAAACAATATGAACATCATAGTTCCCAATAATACTTAAGTCCTAGATGAGGAAAACCTTCCTAGCAATTAGTCACCCTAAATTGAAATGGGTTACCTCAGCCGGGTAGCAAATTCCCTATAACCAAAAGTCTTCAAAGGGGGGGACTAGATAATCACTTTCAAGGATGTTGAAAAAGGGATTCTGCTCTAGCTTTGTAATCAGATCTTTGTGATCCTTCCCAAATCTTAAGACTCTGTGATTCCATACTATGAAAACAGATTAAAGATCAGAGAAATATAAAACTGTGGAGAAGAGGTTTTAGAGATCTTTCCACCCTCCGTTTTTCAGATGAGAAGACAAAGATTCAGATGAATTAAAATGCTTACCCAAGGTCATACAGCTAATTGGTGGCAGATTTTAGATTAGAATCCAGATCCCCTGATTTCAAGACCAGGGTTCTCTCTAGCCCGCATGCTGGGGTCAAAATTACTTAGAACCAAACAGTATATCTTTCTTGCACACGGACCTTCCTCTGATTAATGATTGTCTGTAGTCCTTGTTCACCTAACAACCTCATTTTCTAACTTGACATTTCACTTAATCAACATCGGAGCACTGATCGGCTACCCAGCTGGGGCTTCTGATCTCAAAGATGTCTCCCGGAAAACATGACATGTTGAATTAATGTAAACTTTTTCAAAGAATCATTTTGGCAAAAATAATCCAGCAGTCATACTATTTATACCCAAGGCACAAACTAGAGAACAGTTCAGGAATCTGTTTTCTTTGTCCTCTACCAAACACCTCTCCTGAAGAGCACAAGCCACATTATTACTTGGCACCAGGCAAATCGCCTATGCCGTCTAGTTATTATCATGCCTAAATTGGGAAAGGAGGTGTGAATGGCATGTAGACATTGCAATGCTGAGGCAATCTGGTGAGAACAACCTAGCAGATCAATGTGTGTTTCACTGGTTTAACTTGAAGAATAATAAGTTAGGCTTTCTGGTTTTCCCTTTGCTTTCTTCTGAAATCCAGAGTAGAAAGAACACTGGGTTTGGAGCTCCCACATCTACTAGGATTGAGTTCTAGTTTTGTCCTTTGCCAGATACCACCTAACTAGAAGTGAGTTTGGTTACATAAAATAACATTTCTGAGCCTCTGAATCCTTCATATATACAATGAGGAGATCATATTTGTTGATAACACAGAAGTAGAAATAATAGCTAATATACTGAATAAGAGAATCAGAATCAGAAAAGATTTCCACTATGTTGTTATTGTTATTCTAGTCATATCAAGTCTTAATAACCCTATTTGGGATTTTCTTGGTAATGATACTGGAATGGTTTGCCTCCTCCTTTAGCTCATTTTACAGATTAAAAAACTGAGGCAAATAGGGATTAAGGGGTTTGCCCAGCATCACATAGGGAGTATCTGAGGCTACATTTGGACTCAGGTCCCTCTGATTTTAGGGCTGGTACTCTATACCCTGTACACTTACACACAAAGTATAGTCCATTGTATAAGTGATTACATATAGTTGGGTCTCAGTTTAAGTCTTGATTAAACTTGATTATATTTAGAGTTCATAACCACCCCCACCCTTGCCAATCACTGTGTCTTCCAGGAAATCAGCTTTTGTTGCTAAGGAGGATCCTAATTTTTTAATTGTTTACTTTGTAACTTTAATTGAAAAATAAAACCTCCAAATGCTTAGTAATTAAAACTTCACTCCCTGGTCTTATAGGATTAGAATTTGGAGGTTAAATTTTCTTCTTGTCCTTTGTATTAAGAAATGTGATTATCTTTGTATGGTGAAAAAGGAATGAATAAGATACCCCATTTCTCCTGCCCCTTCCCCTCTCAACATGGGATACTTTGACCTTTTGAATGGTAGCCTTCCAGCTGCTCTTTTTCATTGTTTTTGAGCCTTTTTCCTAGCCAGGATGATGAGTCTAGTTAGAAGGACTTCAGAGGTCATTACTACATTTGTGACTTTAGGCACTTTTCCACTATACATACTAGATAATCCCAGGTATAGGCAGAATAGGAGGCTGCCTATGGGATGTGAATTGAGAGCCTGCAAAAGATCTCACTCAGCAGCCTGTGTTCAATACCTGAAATTCCTACCAAAGAGATAACATTTTAGATGAGTTTATGTATTCTCTGAAATGGAAGCAGTAGCCCTTTACAAAGAGTACTTTATCTGGCCATTACTTTTCATTGTCTCCTGCCTCAAAGAGTAGAGAATAAATGGAGAAGAGATGAGAGAAAGCATAAACATTTGCGTATTCCAGAAAGGTGATTTGTAATGAGGATAGATCAGCAGAAGAACATATAATTCAAGGGGAACATAAAGGGAATTGAAGAGTGGACTGAACATCAGAGATAAATTTTCATAATTTTCTCTTCTGCTCCTAACCTCAAAGCTGAGGATGGATTGTAAAGTCCTTTTGTAAAATAAGTTTACAGCTGTGCTTATGGATGGATAGTCAAACTGACTTTCAAGAAAAGTGTGTGTAGACACTCCAGTAGCTTCCCTTTCTAGTGACTGAAAGAATGGGGAAGAATGGAGGCAGAATAAGCATAAGAGATACAAAGTTCCATATCCATGCCCAAGTTATAAGATAGATTCAGAATCCTAACTATGACCTTTTTTTAATTGTAAGCATAATGTCATCTCCTCAAAGTCAAGGGCAATTGAGTTTTTCCCTTCATATTCCCATCATGGGGCCTGGCACACAGTGGGCATTTTATTTATAAATATTGAAATGATTTATTCAATTATTATAATGATGATTTATTCAATTATTGAATTAAATTGATTCTTGGTTTAGACTAGATAAATGCCCTCTCAGATTCTTTCCAGCCCTGGGATTCTGAAATTCTAACATCTGAGCACTGAACATTTTAACCTACCAATCAATCAGTAATTACTATTATGTGCCAGGTACTGTGCTAGATACAAAGATGAAATATTCCCAAACCTCCAAGATCTTTACTACAATCTTATTCAAGGTATTATTTTCAAATTGACCTTGGCTTGAGGCATCTTGGGATGAGATAGGAAAATGTCTGCAATTATAAAAATAGAGGCGGAAAGTAAGCCTGAAAAGTTTGTATATTTGGGGAAGGAGGTGTGGGCATTTTTGTGAGTGGGGGAAACAGAGGCAGAGAATGTACATTCTTAGACTTAGTAGAGGTCTCCATCAGTCCCCCTTATTTATAGCCCATACTAGGCAGCCAGCCTTTCACCGTTCCAGCATCATTGTGAGGGAGGTTATTGATGAGGATTACCCACTTGCCCTCCATAGGCTAGGCAGCTCTGAATGATGACTCTAACAAGCAGAGCTCTGTCAGATCAGTCACTCTGTGGTGAGCTCATGAGAAAAGATTGAAAGTTTTAAAATACAGTCCTAGAGAGACTATTTGACCCAAAAACTTTGACCAAAAACAAAGATGTCCCCTTAGGGGCGGGATGGGCACTTTTAAGTGGCTCACATCTCTTTCTCAGAGTTGTGTCTCCCTTTTTCCTCCCTTCCCTCTCCCACTTAATAAAATATTCTCTTTCTAATTCCTCCAGCTTCCCTGGCTTCATGCTGCTTGAGTCTCTAAACCTTGTGGTACAAACTGTCTCCAGTGCCCAGAATGAACACTGACCTCATCTCCATCTATAAGCATCCATAGATTCCTTCAAAGTTCATATGCCATTTGCTCCAGGAAGCCTTTTTTGAACCCCACAGTATCTCCCCATTCCTCAAAATTAACTTGTATTTACCCTATAGGTATATATATATATATATATATATATATATATATATATATATATATATATATATATATATATATATATATATATATATGTTATATTGTTTCTATTCCCATTCCACACCACTCCCAAAAAAAGGTAAAGTCCTAAAAGGCAAGACCCAGCTCTTTTTGGTATTTGTATCCTCAATGCAAAGCACTTCTCAGGTATACAATAGGTTCTTCTTAATTGCTGATTAAAAGAAATCTGTTGTTAGCACATCTTTTCACATTATCTGCTGCTTATGGGCAGAGGCTTGTTCCATGACTCTGTCTCCACAATGTCCCTACAAAATCAAACAAAGCCATGGCCATTTAACATGCTTTTCTATTCCACTTCATCCCTAAATCCCTACATGCTTCTTATGTAGATCAGTACATACTTGGGAGGAGTGGCTTCTGAGATCTTACTATCTCCAAAAAAACCTTCCCAGATGCATTGAGAGGTAGTAGACTTCCCAGGCTCACTCATCATTTACAAGATTGATTTTTTAAATTGCTCTCATTCTTACCATCTTATAATTTGCACATCTCTCTTTACTTGTTTATGTTTCTTAATGAATGACTTACATTGACTTATTTATACCATTGTGTTATGACTTGGTAAGAAAGAATCGACTTCTAGTGATGAGTTACTCTAAATTTAATTAGGCTAGTCTTCAAACAACTACAAAGTTTTATGTAGAATTGGTAAGTTTGTAGAGTATTTCCTTGGATCCATAATCAAAGCTTCTGAAGTTTTCTAAGACTTATCAAAACTTATATTACATAGGCATCATCCTCAGGAACTTGGGGTTATCTCAGTGCCACAATGAAGTGTTAAAATAAGTTTTTATTGGATGTTATTATACACATGCATGTAGTGGTATATATACATATACATTTTGACTCAGTTGACTATTCATTGACTCTCCCTAAACTGAGAGACTATCATAACTACCCATCTAATTACTTTCTCATTAATATAACCTTTTCTTGAAAATAAAAAGGTACATTCTTTATTAGAATTTTAGAAGGAAACAGGAAGATTTTCACAAATGATATTTCACAGTGATTCACATCTTCACAATTGACTTAAAGCCCTCCTATTCTTAGTGTTATTGACGATTAATTAAAAAAAAAAAAAAAAAAAAAAAAAAAAGCTCTGTGGAGCAAAATGTTGCCTAGAAGCCATGCTCCCATTGAGGTCTCTCCATGAAACTGTCAAAACTATACAACATTCCTGGAAAGACATAACTGAGAATCTTGTTGATGATCCTTAAAATCAAGCCATACCTAAAATAAGGAGACAGACTCACTAAAGGAATTCAAAATTATGTTGGAGACAAAAAAAAATGTTTGAGCTATCTATCCATACATGAAAAAATAAGTGGATGAAGAATTGTCTGTGATAGAAGAAGGAAAAGAAGAAGAAGAAGAAAAAAGGAAGAAAGAAAAAGAAGGAAGAAGAAAAAGAAGGAAGAAAAATGAAGGAAGAAGAAGAAAAAGGGAGAAAAAAAGGAGGAAGAAGAAGAAGAAGAAGAAGAGGAAGAGGAGGAGGAGGAGGAGGAGGAGGAGGAGGAGGAGGAGAAGGAGAAGGAGGAGGAGAAGGAGAAGGAGAAGGAGAAGGAGAAGGAGAAGGAGAAGGAGAAGGAGAAAACAAAGGAAGAAGAAAGAAGACCACAGCAAAGATTGGACAGCTCCTAAGCTTCACTGATATCCTTGAGATGTCAGAAGAATTCAAGGAAGGCCTCCAGCATTCTAAGTGGACACACTTTTAGGAGAATTGGGCAAAGTCATCCAGGACAAGCAGATATAGATAGGTTTTGATCTTTACTGTTGGAAGCAACACACAGAGATAAATCACAAACCCATTTGAGTTTCCGTTAACATTGTACCAATTGAAAGGAGCTCAAAACACTATAAGCCTTCTTTTAAATGAAATTCACAGCAAAGGAGTAAAAAACTTGTCCAGCCATCAACTCAACAAAATCAAAGTGTCAAAAATACATATCACTTAGATTCTAATATTGAATGCATAGTTGGATAGGGAACTCATCAAGTTTGTCTTTCAAAATATATATCTTGTACAGGCATTACAAAAGCTTAATGAACTGGGTCCACAATTGAGTAAGAGGCAGTTTGAAAAACTGCACCATGCTTTCAACAATTCCAAAATACTCGATTCTTTATCTCTAGCACCCTCTGCATTCATCTTAAAAGCTATAAATTTTGAAACACTATGATCATGGAAGAAGCATTGAAAAAGGCAATGGTAGAAGTTGGTTTTAGCACATCACCAATGATGATATGCAAGAGAAGGGATATAAAAAATATCATCAAAGATTTGAATGATGGGAAAATGAGATAGACTGACAATGTAAGAATGGGAGACAAAAAAACAAACAGACTGAGTTATATATTGGTTTCATTGACCTATTAAATGAACTAGAAAAAAGCCCTCCAGTAATTTGGTGTGTCCTCTATGGAAATACATAGACAAAAATCACAGGATTACCAGACATCTGTCATCTCATATCAATGAAATCACAGCTTCATCTAAGTGTTTTAATATAGACATAAAAACATATAATGTTACTGCACAAAGATGGTACTACTTGCCCATCATCTAGAAAGAATGAACTCTGAACAATGTGTCCAACAGTGAGATTATTACAGAGAATCATTTATCCCCTGGTATCCCTTACAGACAACTGCACAAATTGTGACATAGTTAATTAGGATCAAAGATATATCAAGGGTTCCTAGTCTTCAGTTGGGAATGAAACCTATTAACCCTAAATTCATCTTTGTTAACAATAAAACTAAATGGCCTAGTATGAATGATCTAATCTCAATCTTTATGTCGTGCTTCAGAAAATAATAATGCTTGTTAATTGATTGATTGATGAACCTAATCATTCTAGGACACCTGCTTCTTCTCAGAACCAGGGAATATAATCTTGCCAGGGCTTTCTATTCTATTAACTTCTAAATTTTCCTTATTTTTTTTAGTCCTTTCTTAGGACCACATAGTTTTTTAGGCCCTTGACCTTGTTAATTTTCTGGATTCAAAGACATACTACACCCAAATTCCTAACTGGCTTTCTTCTTTCTGCCACTGCCACCAAGACTGGATACTCAGTTCAGACATCTGTTCCCTCCCCTCCTTCTAACTCACTGCTACGATACATTCTCAAACACAAAAAATGGCTTTTTTCATAATTTATTCAGAAGAAGAATGTGTTTTTAGATAAATATATGTTTTGGTAAATAGTTAGAAATACACACTGAAGCTTTCTTACCTAGTCTTTAACTAACATTCTTCAGGCCTAATTTGGCCCTTGTGATCCCCTCTAGATTGGGATCCCATTCCATGACACACAGCTCCCTAGTGAGCCCTTAAAACAGAATTCTTTTTCCCTTGGACCATCTGTATACATGTTGCTTCTTTCCAATGAAATATTAGCTTCTTGAAGAGAAGAATTTCTTTATCTTTGCATCCTGAGTGACTGTAGGCAGCATATAATATATGCATAAAATTATTGTTTTAGTAAATTAAATTGAACATAAATGAAAGAAAAAACATTTATTAAGTACTTTTTATGAACCAGAAACTGAAAAAAGTACACATACAAAAACAAGTTCTCTGCCCTCAAGGAAATTATGTTCTAATTAGGGGAAGACAACAAAGGAATTTTAAGGAAAAGGTAGAGGTAGGACATTTTGGTCTGAGAAGTTATAGAAAGGGTAAGTGAAGTGGCCAAGTTATAGAAAGGGTAAGTGAAATGATTGTCATATTTATTCCAGGAGCAGTAGTGATTTCCATTCTCACAACAAGAAGGGGGAAATGGAAGAAAAGGGTGAAGAAAGATTACATGTGCCTATTGCATGATGATGTTCATTGTGATGGGATCAAGGTAGCTAGACATGGTGAATTCTTACCATCAAGAGCAGAGGACCTAAGGATGGGTGCTAGAATGCCAAAGGTAGAATAGCAAAACAGGAAGATAAACAGGATCTCAATTTCTCTATTAGTAAATTTAGGGATTGTGCTAAATAAGGTCCAAAAATCCTAAGGTCCCTTTCAGCTCTGAATTCAATCATTTTATGATTCTATCTCCACCTACCTCATAAATGCTGAATTGGAATTGAATTGTCCATCAAATGATCTCAAAGTCATTCTCAGCCAGTCAGAAAGCTTTCTGATTGCATGGGTCATTGGGCATTCCACCCATATTCTCACATAATCATTACCTTCTATCTTCTTTCTCAATCAAAGATAAGAATTTTTAAAAATATAACACTATAACAGCCCTTTTTATAGAGGCAAGAAACTGAAAACTGAGTAGATGCCCATCAATTGGAGAATGGTTGAACAAGTTATGAAATATGAATGTTAAGGAATATTATTGTTCTATAAGAAATGATCATCAGAATAATTTCAGAAAGGAGAGACTTACATGAACTGAGGCTAAGTGAAATGAGCAGAACCAGGAGATCATCATATACAGCAACAGCAAGATTATATGATGATCAATTCTGATGGACATGGCTCTCACCAACAATGAGTTGATTCAGACCAGTTCCAATGGTTTTATGATGAAGAAAGCCATCTGCATCTAGAGAGAAGATGGTGGGAACTGATTGTGGACCAATCTATAGTATTTTCACTCTTTTTGCTGTTGTTTGCTTACATTTTGGGTTTTTTTTTTTTTCATTTTTTTTCTCTTTTGGATCTGATTTTTCTTGTGCAGCATAACATTAGTGGAAATATGTATAGAAGAATTGTACATGTTTTACATATATTGGATCACTGGTCGACCGCAGGGAGGGGGTAAGGGGAAGGGAGAGAAAAATTAGAACACAGTAATGTTCGTAATGTCAAACATTATCCATGTATATATTTTGAAAATAAAAAGCTAAAATTAAAAAATAAAATATAACACTTCTGAAATTAAGGATGAGCATTATCTAATGTTTAAATATTAACATATGCAGCTTCTATCCTTGTTCAATGCTACTTCAATTGCCAATAGATCCTGAATATCTTTGTTAGTGTATCTGTCTGAAAGTATGGGATCCCAAAGGACAGGGATTCTTTACAGTGCCTAGTTCGGTCAGATACTTAAGGAAGCTGATGATGATTCTGCAGGGACTTGGAATTACAAAGATATTTGTCAGATAAAATGAGCTCAATTATAATATACAAAGATACTGCCTCCAACTTACTGTTATTTTTGGATCATTTCCCCAGCAATGAGGATGGCCTTACATTGAGCTATTCAGTATTAAATTTTATTAAATGCAATGCAACTGGATTTTATTTAAAAGCCTACTACGTGTACCACAGATAAAACAGAAAGGGGAAAAAAAAAGTATCTGCCCACAAGGAACATACTTACAACAGAGAGATACATTTATAAGTGAAGGATCATTTGAGGAGAGAAAGAAGCCACATAGCTAGACCAATATTTGAATCCTGTTGCAGACTGAATGTGATCCTTAAGTCATTGTAACCTCTCTGATCTTCAGTCTCTGTTCTTATGAGAATAATAATGGCAGATATCTTAAGGGATTTTTGTGAGGATCAAAGTCTGAAACATCTGAATACAAATCTCACTTTAGTCGCTTATTAGCCATGGGATCCTGGGCAAATCACTTAAGCCTCTTTTTTTTCCCTGAGGCAATTGGGGTTAAATGACTTGCCCAGGGCTACACAGCTAGGAAGTGTTAAGTGTCTGAGATCACATTTGAACTCAGGTCCTCCTGAGGTCAGGGCTGGTGCTCTACCCAGTGCACCACCTAGCTGCCCCTTATGCCCTATTTTAAAAAGCTCTCTCTGCCTCAAATTTCCTCATCTGTAAAAATGGGGATAAAAATAGTACCTACTTCCAAGTGTTGTTTTGAGGATAAAATGAAATGATATTTGTAGTTCTCTGTAAACCTTAATGTACTATACAAAATTTAGCTATTAGGATGGGGAGAAGCATCTTACCAAAGAGGGATGACCATTGAGAAATAACATTCTTAAAATATGAAACAACTTCATCTTTCTCAGTTCTCTTTCTGTCTGTTGAGTATGTCAGAATTTTCCAAGCTTTCCCTAAAACTCCCAATGGGTGGGAGGAAGAGGATTTCTTTTTCCTTTTTCTCCCTGAGGTCTCAATGCCAAGTTGTGTTGTTATGATTGTGATTATAGTTGTTTTTTTAATCACCCAAATGAAAAATTCTGGGATATAGTCTATTTGGCCATTTTTGGAATTTGGTCTATCTGAAAATGCTACTTACTACCTGGATGCAAAGGGTTACAGATATTTTATTAAATCCCCAGATTGTCTATTTACTCTTGTTCTTTTGTGCTCACTGCCAAGCTCCTTAGTAATGGAGCCATCATTTGACTGTCCAATAATGTGTGAGCTGACAGCCATGTAAAAATCTATCCTCTCTTTCTCAAGGATGCTTCTCCTTGATACATCCATGTGGGTACTCTCTTCAATGCTGCAGATCACAGCCCTACTTTTTAATTTGGAGTAGCTCTTCTTATTAGCTCCTACAGATACTTACAAATACAGATATTTACACTATCATGGCATATGCTTTGAAGACCAAGAAACTTTCATAATCTCTTCTTCCCACACCCCCAAAAAATATGAATTTCTAATGGTAAATTTTCAGACAGTAGAACAAGGAAAGTGAGAGGTGTACTAGATTGCACTGAATATATTTGTATCTCTCTTGGGACGTTTGGGAATTACTTAGGAAGTATCCTACACCATCGGATCAGAGTTGGAGCTAGAAAGGATTTGGGAATCCATCCAGTCCAATCCCTTCCTGAGATGAAGAAATTAAGATCTAGGGGCTGTCTTTGGTCTGGTCCAGACTTCGGGAATGGATTGGAGGGTGGGTGACCCCTCTCACCCCCTCCCTCCAAGAGCACTTTTCGGTGCAGTTAAAATCCAAGTGTTATTTTGAGAAGGGAACAGAGAACTTGCGACTTGTGAGGAGATTCATCTACACCTTGGAGGAGCTTGTGCTCTACCACAAGCTATGTGGGGGTATTTGTGGTGGTAACGGAGCTGGGGCACTGCAGTGCTGAAGATTGGAACAGCCGGAAGGATTACTTGCAAGACTGATGGATCTTGGTGGACACTTAACTGCTGACACAACTGTTAGGATTACTAGGTGAGAACTCAGGTTGACCTGACAGTTCTCTGGCTCAGACTTGTAAAGGGAGTTTACACCTTAGGAATCCTAGAAGGAGCAAGCTCATTGGTTGAAGTGGTTCTTCCCAGAAGCCCTTGCATTATCCCACGCCCATTCTCTGGGAGGATAAAAGAGGCAACATTGGGCCTGGAGAGCAGTCTGCCTGGGGAAGGACAAGAGCTGGAGGAGATTCAGAGCCAGGATTCAAGAAAAAGTCTCTGCATTACATCAGGCCTGAGGGGGCTCTCTGCAGGAAGGGAAGTCACTTCTCTGGACAAGAGTTAACAGCAACTGCTTGGAGACAACGGTTCACTACAGGAAGAAGAATCTGTCCGAGAGATTTGAGTTGACACAGCAGATCTCTTCCCAGAGAGCGATCGGCAGCTTCTGGAGACGACAGCTCACTACACACAACTACAGGGTATCTAAGCCCTTCTTAATGCTCAGGAGCGCTGAGCCTGAGGTGGTTGTGTATCCAACAAAGATGACTCCCCTCCCTGGGATATCACAACCTGCCTGTCTGCTCTGTCAGTGACTTTTATCCTGAGGTCAGGCAGTTCCTTAATGGCCAGGAGGAGATGGTTGGATTGGTGTCCACAAGCCTGATTAGGACCTACGAGGCCCTGGTAATGCTGGAAATGACTCCCAAACATAGAGATGTCTACACCTGTCAAGTAAAGCACTTCAGGCTTCAGAGACCTGTCCTCTTGGACTGGAAAGTCCAGTCTGACTCTGCTCAAAATAAGAGGTAGAGGTGGAATCGGGGTCCTTGTGCTGGGGCTCAAATTCTTTGGGATTAGCATCATTGTCCACAAAAGGAGTCAGAAAGGAAATCGGGGGCTCACAACCAGCAGGGCTCCTAAATTGATCCCTTAGCCTATATCCCCTTGAGTTACTGCTTCCCCTTTCAGCCTCCTTCCCATGTTTGGAGGCTCCCTGCTTGTGCCCAGCACTCCAGGAAATTACCCCTCCTATCCCCTTCCCTGGAATAGCTCCTTTCCTAGACCTTCTACTCTGCCTGGACTCTGGTGAATTTCCCCAACAGAGCCTCAAAGAACTCCTCTATTCTCCTTTCTTTCTGTACTAGTGTTTTATCATTTTTGTGCCTTGAGCCTTCACTCCATAATTAGAAGGCCGAGAATCAACTGGTGTTGGTGACACAGAGGCAAAGTGTGGGGAACAGAGGGAGGAAGCTTCAGCACTTGGGATTTGTAGAATCTGTCAAAGTGTGAAATGCCTGATGAGGTAAATCTTGCCATCCATCCTCACTTTTTCACCCTGGATACCTCTTCACTATTTCCTTCCAATGCAGAGAGTGATTGCCCAACATGCTACTAGTCTTCCTTTGCTTTTCTTGACATTAAATGACTACCAATGACCCTCAAAGGCATCTGTCCAGAAATCCTTAGTTTTCCCTATCTGATGGGCCCCTTTATCCTGGTGATGCTTCTCCCTAGTGACTTTCCTTCTCTCATTTTTGTTCAGTTCTTTGATGACGTGCTATGCTTACTTATCATGTGCTTCTCCATTGCACTTTAAACAAATTAAAGTTTTGACAATATTACAAAAAGAAAAGGGAAAATCAAGGACTAGAGTAATTAATTTACTCAGGTAGTAAGTTGAAAATTTGATCCTCCGACTCCAAGTCTAGTACTCTTTCCACTGTGCCTAGCTGCATATTATGTTAAGTCCTAGAAGTAAAAGGAATAAATACACCACACTCTATACACCCAGGAAGTTTACAATCCAATAAGGGAAGAGATCTGTGTACCAATAATGGCCACACAATGGAGAATGGGACATGTGCCAAGAAAAGATCCAGTCTAAATGCTAAGAAGAAGGAAGGGAACAAGCATTTCTTATTTGCTTGCTATGTGCCAGGCACAGTGTTAAGAGCTCACAACTCTGTGGATGAGATTTGAAATCGGACTTTGAGTTGAGTACAAACCTCAGTTCTTGGCAAGTCACAGCCTTCCTGGGTCTCAGTTTCCTGAGAGATCAGGATCCTTTCCATTGTATCAGGATGATACAGTGGATGGAGTGCCAAACCTAAAGTCAGAAAGACTTGAGTTCAAATTCAGTTTCAGACATGTATTACTGTATGACCCTGGGAAAATCAGTTAACCCTAATTGCCTCAAGTTTCTCAGCTATAAAATCAACTGGAAAATTTATTTATATAGCAAGAAAAAACTTCTGTAGTGGAAGGGAAGAGGGGAAGAAAGGGATACTTAATGAATCTTACTCTCATCAGAATTGGCTCAAAGAGGAAATAACATATATATTCAACTGGGTATAGAAATCTATCTTGCCATATAGGAAAATGCAAAGGGAAAGGAAAAAGAAAAGGGAGGGGCATATTTGGAGAAGGGTACTTATAAGAAAAACACTTTTGAGGGGAAGCAGGGTAAAAGGTGAGAAAGAATAGAAAAAATCAAGGGAGTGGGATAAAAGAAAATACAGTTAGCAAAAGTAACCATAAAAAAAAAAAAAACTGAAGCAACTTTCTATGATAAAGGCCCCATTTCTCAAATATATAGAGATTGAGTCAAATTTATAAAAATAAGAGCCACTCCCAAACTGATAAATGATCAAAAGATATGATCAGTTTTCAGATGAAATAGTCAAAGCTATCCATAATCCTATTAAAAATGTTCGAACTATTGATTGGAGAAATGAAAATTAAAACAATTCTGAAGTACTGCCTCATAAGTATTAGATTAGCTAATAAATCAGAAAAAGAAAATAATAAATAGTGGAGAGGATGTGGGGAAAATGAGACATTAATGCGTTGTAAGTGGAGCTGTGAAAATATTCAACCATTCTGTAAAGCAATTGGGAACTATGTCCAAAGGGTCTATAAAACTGCATATATCCTCTGACCTAGTAATACTAGTTTTCTATCCCAAAAGAAATTTTTAAAAAAACAAAAAAGAAAAGGACTTATGGTATACAAAAATATTCAAAAAAGCTCTTTCTGGTGGAAAGAATTGGAAAATGAGGAGATACCCATCAATTGAGGAATGGCTGAACAAATTGTGGTATTAATTATGATGGAATACTATTGTGCTATAAGAAATGATAAGCAGAATATTCTGAGCAAAACTTGGAAAGACTGACATGGGCTGATGCAGAATGAAATGTATTGTGTACAAAGTAACAGCAATATTGCAAGATAATTGTTAGCTATTCTCAGCAATATAATAATCCAGGACAACTTGGAATGACTGATGGTGAAAAATGCTAGCCATTGACAGAGAAAGAACTAATGGTGTCTGAATACAGATTGAAGTATACTTTTTTAACTTTATTTTTCTTGAGGGTTTGGGGTTTTTTGATCTATTTTTTCTCTTACAGCTTGACTTATGGAAATGTTTTGCATGTCTACACATTTATAAGCTACACTAATTGCTTGTTTTCTCAATGAGAGGCTGGGGAGAAGAAGGAAGAGAATTTGGAGCTCAAAGTTTTAAAAACAAATGTTGAAATTGTTTTTACATGTAACTGAGAAAAATAAAATGCTAAATGAAAAGTGACTATTAATATCTTATTTTCCATTTATCATCAGGGAATGGTTATCACTGGTCTATCCACTGTACTATGCTACCTTGTTAACTCTTTTTGCTTAAGCATATTTTTTTTCGAGGGATTATTCAAGGGCTGTCCAGAATGGATAGGTCATAGTGGAGCCCTGACAAAATGACCTGGAAAAGGAAAGGGCAAACCACTCCAATATCTTTGCCAAAAAAATCTCATGAATAATTACTTGAGAACAGAAGAGCCTAACATGCTATAATCCATAGGGTCACAAAGAGATGAATACAACCAAACAACAATAATGAATGTGTATGTGCACATACATAAATATATGGTGTAATATATAAATGAATATAAATGTATGGTGAATATTTTTTCTCTCTCTGTACATATACATCTATATACAAAGTATGTCTTTAAAACACAATAGCTGCTCAGAGAATATTCTACTTGAGTGCAAGTGTGTATCACCTTGTCTTTATTATATATATATCACAACATAAGTGTGTATCCATGTGTACATATATATGTATATGTGTATGTGCACATATAGATGATATAGAAGTAAATGCCCTATTACTTATTAAGTCTTCATCTGAATTTATACTTAATCCTCCCTCTTCCTCCTCCCCCTTCTTTTTGCCTATACTCCCAATCCTTTCCTTTCAGCTAAGGTTTAATAGAAGAACATAAAAAGAAAATCATCATAGCCCAGGACCACAGTTTCTCCATATCAATTACATCATTTGTTCAATTATTTAATTTTTTTTTAACAAAGTCTGTAGTATCATCTGTATAAAGAAGCCCTGCTGAAGGACTGCATAGATCAATGCAAACCAGAAACTTTTCTGCAACCTTGAGTCTGCCTGGAGCATCGAGTTTATATTCCGTGTTCAGGCTCACAAGTCAGTTTGTATAAGAGTTTACATCATTTATCCATACATAAATGCATCAATACACATCTATGAAGTGACTGCTGGGTAGACTAAGGAGGTAATCATCCTGTTATACTCTGGCCGAGAAATCAGACCACATCTGGTATATGGATTGTGTATAGTTCTGGATTCCATAGTTTAGGAAAGACATTGATTAAGCATTCAGAGGAAGAGGAATAGGATGACAAATGGTATTGAATCTATGTCATTTGAGGCTCAGTGAAAAGAACTGGGAATATTTAGACTGGAGAAGAGAAAACTGAGGGTAGGACACATGTAGCTGTGTTCAAGTGTTTTAAGAGCTGTCAAGTACATTGGGGATGACTTGTTCTTTTTATTCTCAAAGGGCATAACCCTTTGCAAGAAGAAGGAGTTATGAAGAAGCAAATTTAGGGTTGATAAGAGGAAAACCTTTCTAAAAAATTATGCTGACCAAAAATGAAACGGACTGTTTGAGATAGTGGGTTCCCTCTCACTGGAGGACTTCAATCAAAGTCTAAATGACTTTGTCATGGGGATTCTTATTCAATTATAAATTGGACTAGATAGTACTGAGGTCTCTTCTAGCTCTAAAATTTTGCTTAAAATATGGATAAATTATATCTAAAAATATGAATAGACCATAATTATTTCCCTCATAGAGCTTATCATCTAATAGGGAAGGGAAGACAGAGACACATGTAACTCTAAGCAGAATTAAAACATGATAAATACAGAGAAAGAGGTAGTAATAGTGGGTAGAAAGTCAGTCTTGGAGACAGAAAGATTAATGTTCAAGTCTCTGGAATAAAATTCTGAGTAACCTGTTTGATCCATACCAGAAGTAAGCAGGCTCATTTATCCATCAGCCATGTCACATTTCAAAGTAAACTTGAAGATAATTCTAATAGATTTGGGGTGGATAATGCCATCTGCATCCAGAGAGAACTATGAGTCTGAATGTGTATCAAAGCATACTATTTTCAACTTTTTTGTTTATTTGCTTGCTTGCTTTTTCTTTCTCATGGTTTTTCCCTTTCATTCTGATTTTTTTTTTCAGAACATGACTAATATGGAGATATCTTTTAAATGATTGTAAATGTATACAGATTGTTTGCTTCTTGAGAGTAGGGTGGTAAAGAAGGGAAGGAGAAAAAAATTGAAACTCAAAATCTGATAAAATTAATGTTGAAAACTATCTTTATATGTAATTGGAAAAATACTCTTGAAATTTTTAAAAGAAAAGAAAGAAGGAAGGAAAGTAAACTTGAGGTAAATACCAGGTAGAAATTCAGATTGTGTGAGCCCATTGTATGGAGAGAAGAATTAACTGTGGAATATGCTCCCAAGGGTTGAGAAAAGAAAATGTTTGTAACTTGTGTTCTTACCTTCACAGTAAATATCCCTTTGTAAAATCTAATTGATGTTAATCAATTGAATGGAACTGGGGTACTAATTACTGGTGGGGTTAAAGTACAAGAATGGTAGCTCAAGGAAAATAACGGTAGTCTCAGGAAAATAAACAAACAAACAAACAAACAAACAAACAAAACATTCCACTGACCTTGGGATTATCCCTTTTGAATCACACACCCATTTAGAACCCTTGGGATTTCACCAAACCTAGTGAATGACTATGTAATGTCTTCTAATTCCTACTATATTTAGACTATATCAAAAGATATCATAATTCCAAAAGGACTAAATTTGGGGTCCTTATAAATAATCTGAATAACCAATATAATAGGCATTTCAGAATAATTTTTATTGAACCAAAGAAAAAGTTCTAAATTATGTGTAAAAAGAGAGTATGGTGAATTTGCATCCTTCCATTTGGTCTAAATTTGGTGCTGTATTAGAGCTTCATGTCAGAAAAATGTTATCTGGTGCCTGATGTAAGACTAATTTTATTATTAAATTATCAACACTGATTTACTAAGAAATACGGCACTGCCTGGAGTTATTTTTAACCTCATGCCTAAGCGAGCTCAGCAAACAAATCATCTTTTGAAGGACACTGTATTTGCAAAAGTGAATTAGGTGAATAAATATCCATCTATTCACGAAGTTTCTTTATTGAAAAATAAATAAATAACGAAATACGAATGCCTTCATTGTTCCCCTGGCAGGTTTCCATGAGAACGAGGTGGCTTCAAAAGCAGAGAGATGAGCCATCGGAAATGTCCACTTTAAAGGGTTGGTGAGTGATTGTCAGAATAGGAGGAGGGAAGTGGATGGGGGGGGGAGGGTAGGAGCCTAAGCAGTTACTGAATTTCCTAGCCTAGGTGACTTGGCAAATTGTTTCTGCACTGTTCGCCAAACTCTATACTTGGATGTATGCAGAAGATGCCCTTCATATGTCTTAATCTTAATGCCTTTTCAGGGCTATCATCAAGAAAGGTATGGGTCCCAAGAATTCCCTATTGATGACTAAGGATGACATCTATTCTAAAAGGAGGATAATACAATACTATCCATAGAGGTATTTGAGATCCATCATTCATAAAGAGAGAGGAGAAGCACAGAGCTATCTCCAAGACAATATGGTCCAAAGTCATCCCTAAAAGAGCAAAAATCCCAACGTCACACTGTGTCTCTCATGTCCTAATATGTGAATAGAATCACTGAATGTGAGAGTTAAAAGAATCCTCAAAGGAGATTTAGTCCAATTGTTTCCTACACAAAATCCTCTGTTCAATTTGGCCAATGATCCAAATCTTTGAAAACTTCTAGTGTAGTAAAACCCACAATTTCCCATGGTAGCCCATTTTCCTATTAGATAGCTCTAATTTTTAAGGAATTTTGACCTTGTATTAAACCTAAATCTGCCCCTATGTTCCTAGACCTATACTCTGGAATCAAGCAGAATCTGTCTAACCTCTCTTTCACATTCTTCTTTCTTCTGCCTTTCAAATATTTGAATGCAGCAATCCTCTTAAATATTCTCCTTTCCAGGATAAAAGCCCAATCCTCCTATGTTACATGCTCAACTCTTGATCACTCTTTTCTCTCTTCTGGATGTTCTTCAGCTTTTTAATGGATAGGAATTAGAAATGGGTCTATGTCTCACAATTTAGGAATATAAGATCCTATACAAATGAATCTCATTGATATAGGGAACTCCCATGTAGATAAACTTCTGCCAATACAAGTCAGTATCTTCTCTGTACTTTGTAATCTTAAGGAGTTATCTTGGAAACTGAGAGATTATATGATTTTTCCAGAGCCACACAACTAGAATGCATCAAAGGCAGAGGTTGAATCTAGGTTTTCTTGGTTCTGGAGCTAGTATCTACCATTATCAATGTCCTCCATTAAATACAGTGCCAAGATATGAAAACAAGCCTCCAAATGTAGCAAGACTAAGGCAAAGTACAATGGAATTATTATGTCCCTTCTTGGGGACATCATGCCTTTTTAAAATGGTGCGATAGATTTGGGCTGCTAGTGCAGTGGTTAGGGTACTGAATCTCAAGTCAGGAAGACTCATTTTTCTAAGTTCAATTCTGACCTTAGACAATTACTTGCTGTGTGACCTGGGCAAATCACTTAACCCTGTTTGTCTCAACTTTCTCATCTGTAAAACATGCTGGAGAAGGAAATGGAAAACCTCTTCAATAGTTTTGCCAAGAAAATCCCAAATGGGATGATGAAGAGTCAGATATGATTGAACAACAACAACAACAAAAGATATCACTAGTATTTTTTTTCCTATCATAGCATAATAATGATCTGTATTAAACTTGAAATCCAATTTAAAAATCCTTATCTTTTTCAGGTAGATTACTATCTAGCCACAATTCCCTTTTCTTGTATTTGTCAAGTTGATTATTTTTAAAACATAAGCATAATAATAATAATTGAAAACACTTATATAGTGCCTACTATATGACAGGTTAAGTGCTTTACTAATATCTCACTTCTCCTGGCAACATTCCTGTTAAATAGATTCTATTATTATTCCCATTTTATAGATAAGGAAAATGAGATAGAGCTAAGCAACTTGCCCAAATTTACACAGCTACTAACTATCTGAATCCGGATTTGAATTCAGGTCTTCCTGATTCCAGGTATAGTGTCACCTCATTTCCTCAAGTATAACATTTGATTCTAAGACTTTATATTTATCTTATTAAATTTCATTTTATCAAACTATACCCAATGTTCTTGCCTGTAGAGATCTTTAATCATCTAAATTGTCTTACAATATTTTGACTATCCCTCTTAACTTTCATTATCAGCCAAATGGATTAACTATATGCCCAAGTTATTCATTAAAAAAAAAAAGGTTAAAGAACATAGACCAAGCATATACTTCTGGAATACTCTCCTAGCATCTTCCTTCCATTCTGATAGCGAACTCTAATGAATATTCTTTGGGTCCAGTCATTAAGCTAATTCTAAATTCTTCTAACTCTTTTATCTGTCTAATCTACATCATTCTATCTTGACCACAAAAATAGCATATAAGACTTTGTCAATGCTTTGCTAAAATCCTGGTAAATGATAAAATCTTCCCCTAATCCAACAGTCCAATATTCCTGTCAAAAAAGAAATTAAGTTAGTCTGGAATGACCTGTTCTTGATGAAACTATGTTAGTGTTCTCCATCACTTTAACAATCTGTTCTAAAACTTTCCCAGGATCCTAAATCAAGTTCACTGGCCTATAGTGTTCAAGTTCACTTCTCTTCCCTTTTTTGAAAATCAGGACACTTACTCTCCTCTAATACAGAAGAACTATGCCTATCATCCATGATTCAGTAATCACATCCACCAATTTTTTTTTTAATACACTGAGAAGTAGTTTCTGAGAGGCTGGTATCAAATAAGATCATTCACTGAGTTCAGGGTATGCCTGTCATTTCTTCTGTACAAATGGACAGAATATGTCCAAAGATTTATAGCTAAAATATTCATGTGTGTCTGTGTGTGTCTATAATGTGATAGATGTAAATAACAGGTGACCGGACTGAGAGATGGCTGCACAGGTACGAGGAGCTCCTAAATTCAAAGGGATCCATATGACATGGGTTAGAAAACAGATCTTTGGATAAAAAGCCCTACTATTATACCCAGACAAGAAAGCAATGATTCTAATGCAGTGTTCTGTGGAGAACATTGCACTGAAGCCAAAGCCCTGGGTTCCATTTTCAATTTTGTCCCTAACTAGCTGTATGGCCTTGAGCAAATTACTTAACATCTCCTAACCTAAGTTTTACATTTATACAATGAGGTATTGGAATTAAAGGGCCTCCCAGGTCTTCTTCAGCTCCAAACTTCTATGAATTGAGCAATTCCTAGGCTTCTTAGAGGATGCAAAATGCTAACAACTAAATTGTCTATTTTCTTTCACCACTCAAGATTGTTTTCTAAGCAAATGACTTCTAAATTCATAATAAATTAATAAATTATGGTATATAAATGTTAGGGAATAATATTGTTCTATAAGAAAAGATCAGCAGGATGATTTAAGAAAGGCCTGGAGACACTTACATGAACTGATGCTGAGTGAAGTGAGTAGAACCAAGAGAACATTGTACCCAGCAACAAGAAGATTATATAATGATCAATTCTGATGAATGAGGCTCTTTTCAACAATAAAGTGATTCAAGCCAATTCTAATAGATTAGTGATGGAGAGAGTCTTCTGCATCTAGAAAGAGGACACTGGGGGGTGAATGTGGATCACAACATAGTATTTTCACCTTTTTTATTAGTTTGATTTTTTCTTTCTTTTTTATTTCTTTCTCAATTTGTTTTTTACTTTTTGATCTGATTTTTCTTATGCAGCAGGAAAAATGTGGACATTTATATCGAAGAATTGCAATGTTTAACTTGATTTGGATTACTTCCTGAATCAAGGAGGGGATGGAGGAAAAGAGAAAGAAAAATTTGGAATACAAGTTTTTTCAAATAACAATCACAAAAGGGACCTGTTTGTGCCAAAATGTTTGTGGCAGCTCTTTTCGTAGTGGCTAGAAACTGGAAGTTGAATGGATGCCCATCAATTGGAGAATGGTTGGGTAAATTATGGTATATGAAGGTTATGGAATATTATTGCTCTGTAAGAAATGACCAGCAGGAGGAATACAGAGAGGCTTGGAGAGACTTACATCAACTGATGCTGTGTGAAATGAATAGAACCAGAAGATCGCTGTACACTTAAATGTTGAATGAATATGTATTCTGATGGAAGTGGATATCTTCAACATAAAGAAGCTCCAACTCACTTCCAGTTGATCAATGATGGACAGAAATAACTACACCCAGAGAAGGAACACTGGGAAGTGAATGTAAATTGTTAGCACTACTGTCTATCTACCCAGGTTACTTATACCTTCGGAATCTAATACTTAATGTACAACAAGAAAATGGCATTTACACACATATATTGTATCTAGGTTATATTGTAACACATGTAAAATGTATGGGATTACCTGTCATCGGGGGGAGGGAGTAGAGGGAGGGAGGGGAAAATCTGGAACTCAGTTCCTCAAATAAAGTCCTCCATCTTCTTTTTCTGTATCTTTGCACTGGTCATGTCCATCCCTATGCTTCCCTCACTTCCTTCTCATAGAATGGTTTACTTCCTTCAAAACAAAGCTTAGGGACAGATAGATGGTGCAATGGATAGAGCATTATCCCTGAAGTCAGAAGATCTTGAATTCAAATCCAGCCTCTGACACCTAACACTTATTAGCTGTATGATCTGCACAAGTCACTTAGTCCCAACTGCCTTTTGAGAAAAAACAGCAACAAAAAACAAAGCTCAAGTACTACTTCCTATGTAAAGCCTTTCTTTGTCTCCTTTTTACTCCCACCCCAAATGCTGGGTATTCCCCTTCTTCCCTATCAATCACATATTTATTTTATATTTATTCCATATATACTTATACATTGATCCCTTTGACTTCTCACTCATGATATAGACAATAACTATGTGCTTCTAATGGACTAAGTAGAAATTCTGGAAGGCAGACGTCTGGCCATCTATGACTCATTGCTGAGACTTCTCTTATTGACCACTGAGCTGAATGAACTAGTAACTCAAGTGGCCTATTAAAAGAAGAGACATTATCTGACTGATGCTCCCTTAGTTGTAGTCTATAGAAGGATGATGAATATATTGGTGACACCATCACCATTCTCCATGTGGTACAGTCTGAGTTACTCAGATTTGTACCAAAGACCCCGACTTCTTTTGTCTGCTTTTTGATATGTATTTCTTCTCCTTTGGTAGATGATTTTTTTCTATTTTTAAAGGTCTGGAGATATGAACCAGTCAGTACTTACCAGAGAGGTAATAGCAATAACAATATATCAGACGACTCTAGCATTCAAAAAGGAGGCTACTAAATACATCAAACTTGGCTGTTTGGTTAAATAGCAATAAACATGGGGGGAACTTGTAAAACAGCTAACCAAAAATTGTTGAAATTATTTAACCTTTCAGAGAGGATAAACTATCATCCTCAAAGAAGACAATGTCAATGGTTATGTTAAGGTGTTGAATTTTATTTTAACCTTTCTATTAAAGCTCCATGACTTCTTTATGCTTAGTATTAACATTTTGTGATTAGGAATACACCACCTTTGTTATATTCAATTCATACTTCAATTAGTTAGGTACCTGTTTGGTCCTTTGGGGAGACACATGCATGAGCCAAAAGTGATATTGTTTCCAGAATGTCAGGGTTGGAATTTGGTAAGTCAATGAATATGAAACTAGAAGGACTTACTTTCCCAAATTAGAGATCAGATTTTCCCAAAAGTTAACCAGGCAAATTTTTATATCTGGATAAAGGATAAGGTATAAGTTGCAAGATACTAGGACCTCAGCCAAATGATATCTTTAGCCTCTTTGATAAAACTTGTCCCTCTAACATTAGACACTAATTCATTAAAAAAAAATACTTTTATGTTTAATCACCTAGTATAATTTCTGGAATATAATAAATACTTGTTAAATGATTATTAGTTGATTGGTGTGTGGGCCAATCAATTGTTTGATTTTTTTTCCCTCTGAACAATTGGGAGACCAATTGTAACCCAATATAATGAAAAAAAGTTCAATTAATTATAATTGTCCAGCAATGGACTGCATTAGAAGATGTCAAGCCCCCAATTTAGGAAGAAGTTGTCTGTCATCTGTCAGAAATGTTACAAAAGGATCACAGCATAAAGTAAAAAAGGAATGACCTCAGAGATCCCCATTAACTAAGAAAATTCTATGACCTATGATTTAAAACTCACCTTCACTTGCTCAAACTCCCCTCTTCTTCTACCTAGGAATTCCAGTAATTGAAAGCTGATTAGGAAAACTGGCTGGGTTCATTGTGTCTGAAACAATTGCCAGTAAACATGAACTCACTTCTCAGCATCTCACACAATTGCAACAATTAGTTGGTGTTTGTGGGCCCAGTACATGGGATCCCAAACTTGGCAGCCCTATTTGTCAAGTAATAGAAAAAAAGACAGTTCCCATGAGCTTGGTGGGTAGCTAGTTAGCACACTAACTTAAAACATAAATTAGTATAGACAAGCTATCATGAGGTCTATTGGATTATGGGACTTAAAATGGAAAATGAAACTTTTCTCTTTATCTCCAACCTTCCTCTCCTATGTCTGAATGTGTTGTGCTTATTTGATATTTTTAATCTCTCCAAGGAATTAATTTACCCCATGGATAACTAGCAGAATCAATTTACCAAGCTTTCCATAAATGATATTTTAAAAAGAACAACAATATCAAAGGCAGATGATCTCTCTAGAACAATATAGTGATTGCATGTAATCCCACCACTCATTTCAAAAGAATATACATGGAAAGGGGCAGTTAGGTGGTGCAGTGGATAGAGCATCAGCCCTGAAGTCAGGAGGACCTGAGTTCAAACGTGGCCTTAGACAGTTAACACTTCCTAGCTGTTTGACTCTGGACAAGTCACTTAACCCCAATTGCCTCAAGGCAACACACACACACACACATACCACACACATACACACACACACACGGAACATACATGGGAAAGAATATACATCCTTTCTTAGAAGGAAGGATAAGGCAGCAAGGATGTAGTATATTGAAAGCTGGCTTTGAAGCCAGGAAAACATAGGTCCATAGTCCTGCCCCTGACATAAACTTATTGTGCTATCCTAAATAAATGCTCAGTGCCCTAAATAGCTTTCTAAGAGGAAATGTTGTAAAGAATTTTGTAAAGAAATTCCTTTTACCTACACTGGTAGAGGGAATTTCCTCACTAGGGAGTTCTGTGTACCAATAAAAAGCATAGGTCGGGTTCCTATCTCTATCTCAGGGATGGTGTTTTGTTCTCTTAATTCTATTTTCAAAACACATATGTATCTTTAGAGGATCTGGGTTTAATCCTGATTTCTAGTTACTACCTATGAGAGCTTAGACAAATTATTTACCTATCAATTTTTTTTTCCCAAAACAGAATTAGACTAATTACCTTGAAGATCCTTTCCTGTTCTAAACTTATGGCACTTTAATGAATCTATGAACTATTTTCCTCAGACAAATGGACTTTGTTGGCCATTGGTTCTACTTACCCAACAAGAAATAACATTGGTCTCAGGATAAGAAGTCCTGACTATGGGGGATATGAAGTATAGGACTCAGACCATGAAAAAACTTTTGGAACCATCTGGTCCTACCCTCTAATTTTTATGTAAGGCAATTCTGGTTCATCACATTGAGAATTTTAAGAAGGAACTGCTTGCTTCCATTTACTTAATCCATTGGTGTTTCTTCAGAAAAAAAAAATCGGTCCCATAACAAATAAGAGAATGTTAAACTCCAAGAGAATGGTCAGTGAGGTTTCCATGGGGCTCAACCCTGTTTTGGATGCCCAGGAAAGTCATCCTCTTACAGGAATAGGTCTGGGGGAAATTATTTTTTCTTTATTTTAATTTTCCCTAGTTATATGTAAAAACAACCTTTCTGGGGGGTGGGGGAGTTATACTCGTACATTCAAGTAAGCCTGTTGTAAAAATCGTCCAGGTGGAGAGTTATCTGATGAGCCTTTGGGATCATACATGGAATGGCTGTGAGAGATCCCCATTATATTATAGATGAAGAAACTGAGGAGGTCCCCTTGATCCCCATATATTCCCCATAGTCAGAATTCCTCACCTTGAGATTGACACTGTTTGTGGGCTAATGAAATCCAAAAGAGCTTTCCATTTGGCTGAGGAAAACTTACTTCATAGGCTCTTTAGAGGGAATAATAAATGGATTGATAGATTTGGAGTCAGAGCTTGAACCTGTCCTCTACCACTTACTACTTGTATGACCATTTTATCCCTCTGGGTCTTGCCTCTATAAAATGGAAGAATTGACTTTAACGGCTTGTAAGGTCTCTTCTAGCTCTTATTATACTCACATACACACACAGATATATATATATTTAACATATGTTACATATATTCACATATATAATATAGATTATGTAAACTTATAAAAATTATATTGAATATATGTAAGAATATATAAGTAAATCAGAAATGGGATTCAAATTCATGCTTTCAGATTACAAATACGATTCTTCTCTCCTTTACATTATATTTCTGTTTCTTCCTGTGTCTTCGTCACCTCTCCTTTCAGATATATTGCAAATCCTCCTGGATTTAGCCCACACTTTAGCCACATTCCCTCAGCTAGGAAAAAAACCGAAGTCTCATTAGTTAGAGAACCAGGGTGCAAATAGAGAAAAATATGAAAAGAATCGAGCTTAGATTGGATGTTGGGGCTCTGCCTGGCTCTGTTAACAATTCATTGTTTGACCTTGAATAAGTTATTGTACCACTTTGGACCACAGTTTCTTTATGCATAAAATGGGGATAATAATATTTGTACTACCTACCACATCATTGTGATATATAAGCAAAATATTTTATATTTTATAAATCTTAAAACACCATGTAAACATGATCTTGTTATTATTGTTTATTATTGTTATTATTGTTTCAGGTACTGTGCTAGGTATAGTCAGATGTAGACAAAAATGAATTGGTCTCTATCCTCAAAGATCTTATAGTCTAATAGTGGAAACAGTATGCACACACACACATATATAATATAGAGTAATGTGCATACACATGTACACATAGATGTATATGCACATACAAGGTAATACACACATATATACATATATGTTATACAAGGTAACTCAGGAACCTTGGTACAATTTTAAGTTTTAATAAGACTTTAAATAAGATCTTTTTATATAAAAGAATATAAGATCATTTGGATAGAGAGTATTAGGAGCTTGGGAGACGAGCAAATTCTCTATGTATTGAATCTAAGCTTTGAAGAAAATCAGGAATTCTAGGGGTAGATAGTGAGAAGGCTGTGCATTACTGCAAAAGCACTGAGCTGGGAACCCAGAGAACTCAAGTATATCCAACAGCCAGTAAGCCAATAAAGCTATGTATATATTTTATTTCTGCCTTTAAAAATTTCCTATTCATATATTTTGATTATTTATCAACTGAGAAATGTTCATACATGTCTAATAACTTAATATTGTCACATTATTCCTGAATTCAAATCTCACTGAGTCTTCTAAATATATTCTAAATAGCCTACTCATGTATTCTGTGCTGTGTTGACATAAAATAGAAATCAGGGAAGAAAGTGGGCACTAGAACTAGGCATCCAGCATGGCTGTAGTATCAGAAAGATGGAGGCGGATAATAAGAGTTATTGTATAGCAGGGAGGCCAGTAGGTTCCTGAACCCTAAATAACTACAGGACTTAGTGTTTCTAGTGGCAATGCATCAATCAGGAAAAGCCACAAAAATGCTAAAAAGTAAAAGGAGGGAGGAAGAAATCAAGGACAAACTGTTCAGAATTAGTTCTATGAGGAACAAATTATATAGAACTGACTAAGGGTCAGTGAGACCTGGGACCCAAGGATAGATTCCTTAACAGAGGGAGAAGACAAGTAGACAGCATGGAAATTAAGTATTTAATAGTTCTCCTATCCATAAAAGGATTTCTATCCTACTAGGAAAATACAACATATATGTAAATAGGTGAGTATAAGATAATTTGGGGAGGGAGAAAGCTCTAACAATTATGAAAGCAGGGAAGCAAGTTAGGGACTCTAAGATTGGAAGATAGAGAGGGAGTGCATTCCAGTCATGGAGGACAAGTTGTCCCTCTCAAATTGCAAATTTAGGAAGCAGCTTGTAAGCCAGTTTGGCTATGCATTGATGTGTAGAACATATTCGGGGACAGTGACAGAATAAATTGATAGAGACAGGAAACTTGTTGAACATAATGGAAGATGTCGAGAAATGTGGGTTAGAGTCAGATTGTTGAGGGTACTGAAATGCCAAGTAAGGAGTTTGAACTTTTTTCCTGTAGGATTAGAGAATCATTAGAGATTATTAAACTGACAAGCAGCACAATAATGGGGTCTATGGCAGTCAGATGGTTCAATATCAGAAACTGATATGGATTTATCCATGAAAATGAGATTTTAAAAGAGATTACTTTGCCTAAGAAACATGGGATCTTCCCGTCCAATTTGCTGCTACTGAAATCTTATATCAATCAATCTATCTATGCTCTGTAGGACTTTTGAGTTCTTTAAAATTTCTTTTTTGTATAAAATAAATAATACTTGATTTCTATTATACATAGAGTACTCACCCCATTGAGAAACATCATCCAATATTTAAAGATCTCCCCTCCCCGCCCAGGTATCAGTAGGAGATATATAAGCCAAAAATGTGAAAGAGCTGGGAAGGTGCCTAACCCCTCTCATTGGAGGCCAGGCCATTCCAGAATAGAACTCAGTCAAACCTCTTGGAAGAAGCTCCTTAAGGAGACAGGATAGATGTAGACCCGCATCTCCTGGAACCCTATGATGGTTTTTAATGATATCTCAGAGGCCCTCTAGCCAATTTCTTAACTGTGAGCCATGATCCCATAGGGAGTCTTGTAACTGAATGATTGGGTCATTAAATTATGATTTGTTATCAGCAAATATTTGATTTGTATAACTATTTTGTATACCTATACACCCAGGGTCCCATAAAAAATTGACCAAAGGGTCATGAATGGAAAAAGTTTAAGAAGCCCTAGGCTAGTCCAACTGTCTCCTTTTATAGAAAAAACTGATGTCTCGAGAAGTTAAGAAACTGGACCGTGGTTACCCAAGTAAATGATAGAACTGGGATTTAAACAATGGTTCTGTGACTTCAAATCTAACACTCAATACTTGTAGTACATACCTCAAAGGGCTATTGTGAGGGTCAAATAATGTATGTAAAATGCTTTGTAAAACTTTGTGGTGCCATAAAGAGTGGTAGAGTCACATGGGGATAGCAGTCAACAAGATTTTATTTCTGCTCACAAGGGGAGAACAGATGCCAGCACTCTATGTATAATAGAAATCTCTCAGTGTCTGTTCCTTATTATCCCCATTGCCCCAGCCTCCAGCCAATGGCAGCACACAGTGAAGTGGTTTCCAGATATGGAACCATGTTATAGTTTTGACATTCCAGTGAAAGATCCAGAGCCCTTAAGAGCCCAAACTTAGAAAGTTTTAGGGGGAAAAAAGTCAACACGGCACCAATATAAATCCTTCCTGTTAACTATAGAACAAGGAAAATGAAAGTCTTTTCTACATTGCTTAATAAACAGTAAGGAACTGAAGAGCAATTTGGAACTATGCTCAAAAGCCTATCAAACTATGCAAACTGTTTTTTTGTGTGTGTGTGTTTGTTTGTTTTTGTAGTGGCAAGAAACCAGAAACTTGAGTGGATGCCCCTCAGTTAGAGAATGGCTGAATAAGTTATGGTACATAAATATGATGGAATATTATTGTTCTGTAAGAAACAATCAGCAGGCTGATTTCAAAGAGACTGACATGAACTGATGCTGAGTGAAGTGAACAGAACCAGGAGGACATTGTAAACAGCAACAGCAAAATTATATGATGTTCAATTCTGATGAACATGGCTCTTTTCAACAAGATGATTTAATAGTTCTAATACTCTTGTGATGAAGAGAGACATCTACATCCATAAAGAGGACTTTGGGGATTGAGTATGGATCATAACAGAGCATTTCCATTTTTTAAAATTGTTGTTTGCTTGCATTTTGTTTCCTTTCTCATTTTTTTCCTTTTTTGATCTGACTTTTCTTGTGCAGCATGATAATTGTGGAAATATGCATAGAAGAATTGCACATGTTTAACATGTATTTCTTGCTGTCTAGGGAAGAGGATGAGGGAAGGAAGGGAAAACATTTGGAAAATGAGGTTTTGCAAGGGTAAATGTTGAAAATTATCTATGTATATGCTTTGAAAATAAAAAGCTTTAATAATAAAAATAAAATAAAATAAATAGAAAGGAGGGCCAAAATAAATAGAAAGGAAACTGAACTTTAATTGTGCCAATTCAGCAAATATCTGGTGGAAGTGAGAAAAAGGGTAATGTTCAGTTATTGAGTTTATTAACCTTGGCATATATTCTCCAACTGATAAATGGTCAAAGGATGTGAATAAACAATTTTCAGATGAAGAAATTAAAACTGTTTCTTTTTTCCATTCTATTTTTTTAAATTGAAGCTTTTTCATTTTCAAAACATATGCAAGGATAATGATAAGGAAAAAATAATGATAAATCTTGGAGAAAGTGTGGAACATTAACACATTTCTGGTGGACTTGTGAACTGATCCAACCATTCTTTGTTTTGAAAATAAAAAGCTTTAAGAAAAAATATATATATGGCATATATGTATCTAGACATCATGGACTGCTTTGAGGAGAGGTGGGGAAAGGTCAGGAAGGAGAACTAGAACTACAAGAGAAACTAGTTTTCACTGATCAACAAATATGAAGTATTATATAACCTTCAACTGTGATGAGAATGAGAATAAAGGTTTACCTTACACTGAGCATCTTCACAACTTCCATTTCTTTTTCCTTGTTCTTCTCTTCAGGGCCAAGCAGAAATGAATCTTAGCCTTATTCAATATAACAATCCTTCAAGTATTTGAATATAACTATGGAGTGCCTTTTTATATCCTCTTCTTCATTAGATCTTCATCTGACAAGATCTCTCCTCTACTCACTGTTCTGATTATCCACCTCTGGGCACTTTCCAATTTGTCAATATCTTTACTTAAATGCAAGTCCCAGCATTAAGTGTAGTATTCCAGCTGTGGTCTGCTCAGGACAGAGGCTAGCAGGATTTCTTGTCCCTTGAGGCCTGAGAGACCTAAAGGCAGCCCTTAGTAACATTAGCTTTCCTTGCTTTTACTCTGGTTGAGTCACACTGAATTTAGATTCTACTAAATCTCCAAATCTCTTTCAGAAAAACTTCTATCAATCCAAACTTCCATCTTGTGTTTGTGAAGTAGATATTGCTGATGTAGTTATTCTAAGAATCTCTGCAATATCCTCAAGGAAACAAGAATCAAAATACAAACATCTATCTCTCATTGATCCATGGTCATAGAGGCTAGTTTTATCAGAGATAATGCAAACGAGTGAATATTCTAAAAACTACAATATTTGGAAAATGCTGTCCAGCATGGGACAACTAAGTGGTGCTGTCATGAAGACTCATCTCGCTGTGTGACCCTGGACAAATCATTTAACCCTATTTATCTCAGTTTCCTCATCTGTAAAATGAGAAAGAAATGACAAATCACTCCAATATCTCTGACAAGAAAATTTCATTTTCCAATTGGGGTCACAAAAAATCAGATATGACTCTAGTTTGGGGGGAATGTTTTTGCTTGGCTTGGCTTTTCTGCAGTAGACTTACTTTCCTAATTCTGATTTGTTTAAGCTAATAACAAAATGACTTTGTATTTCACACAGACAGCATCTACGAGCAGGGTAGAAGAATATGAAGGCTATGTGCCCAGCATACATCCTAGTGGATAATTGATATAGAAAATCAAAAGTTGATTAGTCACTACCCGGGATGAATGAAAGCTTCTTAAGAACAGTAACTATTTCTTTCTCATTTTGTATCCCTAACCTTTAACAGAGAACCTTATACATAGTAGGTACTTAATAAATGCTTATTGACTGACTGATTGATTGGGATAGATTGATCATCTATCCCAAAAGTTTTAGATCCTCACATGAGAATAGAAAAGATAAGAGAATCCATGTCATGACACCAACTTTGAGGAAAAGGCCTTCTACTGAATGAAGGCAGGACTATGACGTTTGTAGGATTGGAAAAAGTTGCAGGGATGCAGAACCTATACTTTCTAGTATAGACTAGTAATTGTACTCAGATAGCTGGTACTTTCATTCCATTGGTAAGTCCCTACGAAAATTGTAATTGTATTCCTTGCTACTGGACTTATGTCAGTCTCATCAGTTTTTATAATAAATATATTTCTTTTCCCTTAACATAAAATTCCTGACACTCTGCTTTCTATAGTCATGCAATTTCCCTCCTTCCTCCATTTCCTTACCTTCTCCCAGAGGCAAGTAGGTGGCTCCATGGATTGAGAACTAAGCCTGCAGTCATACCTGAATTAAAATCCAGCCTCAGACACTTCCTAGCTGCATGACCCTGAGCAGGTAACTTAGCTTCTGTCTGCTTCACTTTCCTCAAATGCAAAATACAGAAACAATGGCACCAACTTCCTAAGGCTGTGGTGAGGATCAAATAAGACAGTGTTTTATAAAGTACTTAGCACAGTACTTGGCACATAATACACACCTCATAAATGTTTTTCCTCCTTCCCTTTCCATAAATCTTTTTTCTTAAGTCATACCTCTTCCATGAAACTCTCCCCTATAACTCTACTGACCAGCTGCTTCCAGTCTCACTTCCTATCTTATCCATTATCTTACCAAAATTTTTAATGATAGATTATATTCAGTTTAGTACTTAATCATAAACTTGTGTGCCCCACATAGTTGATTCAAACCATACAGAGATTGTTATTGCAGAATCTTTTCAATAATAATGACTCATGCTCAGAACAAGGGCTCACCCTGGGATTGTCCAAATTTGACTTGCTCCTAATAGTATTCAAATCAATTCACCTGCTAGCAACCAAAGCAACCAACACAAATATGGAACAGAAATATGTTATACAAACTGATAAGGTCATAAATGAGACTCAGCCACAAATCCAGTAGCAAGAAACACAATTACAATTTCCATAGAGAATTACCAGTGAAATGGAAGTACCAGCTGCTTGAGTACAGTTATTAGTACAAATAGAAAGTTTAGGTTCTGCATCCCTGCAGCTTTTTTCAATCCTATAAACTTCATAGCCCTGCCCTCAATAGGGTATCATTTCATCAAAGTCAGCACCATAACATGAATTCTCTTATCTTTTCTACTTCTAAAACCCTAGAACCTAGAGCACACCCTAACAACCTAGAGCAGGCCAAGAAATGGAACACATTTCTATTGTTGCCACTTCTGCTGTATTGTTTTCTACCATTCGGTAATCAATGTGTGTGTGTGTGTGTGTGTCTTGTCTTCCTAGCTAGATGGTAGACTCCCTGAGCTAGTCTCTGTCTTATTTTATAAATTAGCTCATCTCACCTCCTTATATAGGACTTTGTTGACTACTGCTGTCCTCATGAATGCTCTCCTCTTCTAACTCTACCTATACAGGTTCAATGATTTTCCTGAGATATCACCTGTGGCACAGAGTGCTACCTGCAAAGAGCAATTCCTGATTGTCATTGTCATTCATCCTTTATGCTCGAAGACCAATGACATCAGGAGAGTGACATCTTTACTTCCAAGTGAATTTTATTTAAGGGAGGCAGAACTGTGCAAAGTCATCAACCTGACTCTCCTGCAGTCTTTGGAGTCCACAGAGCAGTTCCTAATGGAATGAGAGACCAGTCACTTATGTGGGTGGAAAAGTGAATTCTCCACACAGGCAGAGAACCAGAAATAGTTGGGAGAAGCAATTGTGAATCTTTGAATGGCTGCTGAGGGTCCTCAAAGCCACAGAAATATAGAGGGAGAAATCCTTCCAACATGTCATTTGACATCTAGCACTTACCTCTATCACAAGTTCTCCAACCATCTATAGAAGTCCTTTCTCCAATCAGTCACATGGTACTGGAAATCCTATTTTTTCCCTAATAAATTTATTTATTTTTAATAAACATTGCTTTATAAATCATATTGGGAGAGAAAAATCAGAGCAAAAGAAAAAACCATGGGAAGGAAAAAAAAAAAGAAGTGAACACAGCATATATTGATTTACATTCAGTCTCTTTACTTCTTTTTCTGGATATAGATATCATTTTCTGCCCAAAGTCTAGTGGGATCACTTTGGATCACTGAACTATTGAGGAGAACCAAATCTTTCATAGTTGATCATTGAACATTTTTGCTTTATTTTGTACAAAGTATTTCTGATTTTGCTTGTTTCACTCAGCCTCAGTTCATATAAATCTTTCCAGGCCTTTCTAAAATCAGCTTGTTTACCATTTCTTACAGAACAATAATATTCCATTACCTTGTTCAACCATCCCCTAATTGATGGGCATCTATTGTAAAGGGCTGAAACTCTGAGTTGGTGCACTGAGGTCGGACAACCGAGCACTTAAGGCCAATTACTAATTGGACAATATTAGCATATGCTTAGAAAATGGTCCTTCCCACTATTCTGTGCTGGTTCAATCTTTTGGTCTATACAGAGAATTGTGGGAAGGATTAGTGGGTGGAGTAAAATAAGCCAGAGTCACTTTTGGGTGGTAGACGAAGAGGAGAGGTCGTGCAGATCCTGCATCCATTCCCTTCACTTCTACCCCTAAAGACCAAGAATAAAGAACAAGGACTTTTGCTTATCCTGACTCCGACTGATTCTAAGGTATCCAGGGTGCTAACTCGGTCCTCACAATCTGCCCATTTCCCAATTCTTTGCTACCACAAAAAAGAGCTGCTAAAAACATTTTTTGCACATGGGGATCCTTTCCCCTCCTTTAAGATTTCCTTGGGATACAGACCCAGTAATGGCACTGCTAGGTCAAAGGGCATGCAGTTTAATAGCCTTTTGGCATAATTCTAGATAGCTCTCCAGAATAGTTGGATCATTTCATAACTCCACCAACAATGTATTAGTGTCTCAGTGGATAGACATGTCATCTATAACACATACTACACACTTTAGTACTTAATTAGACAGTGTTATCTTGTTTTATCATGCTTTCCTATTGGTTCTTCTTTTCTTTTTTAGAGTATAGGTTTCTTGAAGGCAAGGGACCTACTTTCCCTTCCCCCCTAACTCTTCCCATAGAACCTAGAAAAGTGTAAAGCAGACAAAAGGCATTCATTAAGTATTTAATGAATTTCACATATCTCAGGAGCTAGTTTTCTAAACTGAGCAACCACCAGATCTTTCCCCTGAGATCCCATGCCCTTGGCTAAGGTGGTCAGTGTCCTGTGTTATATAAAGAAATGGGGGAAAGGGAGAAAAACACAACAATGAAATGCAAAGTCCCCATTGATTGCAAGGAGTGCACTTTTGTATGGCAGGCAGATTCCACAGTGACAGTGAGCTCAAGGATGTGCCATCGATGCACCCTTTCAAATAGGGTGGGCTGAGATGCATTGAACCTAGGAAGGTTTAACAGGGATTAGTGCCATGTTCTTACTATGCATGGCAAGAGTCCCCAGAGCTACTGTGGTGTGTGCTGTCAATTTGTAATCAAGGCGCCCAGGCCCTATGCATTGCAGCATTGGGTAAGTCAATGAAATTTTGCATATTAATGCCAAACCCAAAAGCTGAATCCTACTGACTTAGTTAAGGCTCCAGTACCAATTATACTGGGACTTATTCTTCACTGAGGTTTGACAAGTGTGCATCATCCTTATCTGGAAAGATGACTATAAATCACTTTACCCACAACAAAATGTGGAGGAAATGCTTAATAACATCACTTCTTTTCACCAGCCCCTCCCATCCAGACCTTGTCTTGCCTCATGAGATGCAAAGGTTTAAGAGATTGAAAAGACTTTAGATATAACCTAGTCTCAGAAAACTGAGGAGCCCAGAGAGATGAAATAACTTCTCCTATGACCCATGAATAACAGTGGCAGAGACAGGATTAAACTCAGGTCTTCTGATGCTAAATCCAGTCTTTTTTCTATTACTATATCATGCTGCCTCAGTTCAATCAGTTCTGATTTTGATACTTTGGGGATTCAGAGGAATAGAGACACCACATAGTTGCTGAGTACAGTTAAATCACCAGTCCCTTTGAAAATCAGTAAGATGAAGTTTTTACTAATATGTATTTTTTTTTCAAAATAAACTATGTCCTTTTGAGATGTCTGGGTTTTTTAATGAGCCTGGCTGTTGCCACTTGTTTAGGCAGATAGAATTCATCTATGGAATTCATCTCCCTGGCATTGTCCATGAGAATTGTAATGTGAGGAGGAAAAGGGTGAGAAGAGTTCTCAAAACTTCATGTCCCTAAGAAATTAAAACAGCAGCTTCATTGGATGATGCTGGATAGAAAGGAGACAGAATTTTCTCTTCCCTATCAGAGGTATGCCTCCATAATCAAGGAATCTCAGGTCAGAGCTCACCTGGGCCATCCTCCTGTGTCTAGGTAAAGCTGCATTTAAACTATCCCAGGAGAAATGCCATCTAGTTGAGACATCATGAAGAATGCGAGACTAGGAGCACCCCAGTTTGAATCCAGACTAAGGCACTTCTAAGTTGTGTAACACTACATAAGTCATTTAATTTTGTTGACCCTCAGTTTTCTCACCTACAAATGAGGGAAACAATAGTATAAATTATCAAGGTTGTTTTGAGGATTAAATAAGATAAAATTTTATTTGTAAATCTTAAAGTGCTATATAAATGCTATTATTATTTATTCTAATTTTTTTGTCCCTAGCAATGTTTCTGTAAAATCCAGAAGATTCTCATAGGGCAACATTAGAAAGACCTGCATCAACTACTTTTATGTTAAATGCCCCAGGTAAGTCACCTGCACACTTTCTGCTATCTACGGATGAAAGGAAAATGCAGAAGAAAAGGAAAACCTGACCAAAAAGAGGATGCAATAGTTATTTGTCTATGATAAAGTGAAATGAGTAGAAGAAAATTTTGTTTAAAATTTTAAAAAAATCATGGTAAAAATAAACTCCTTTGAAAGACTTAGCAATCTGATCAAGATTGCTACGAAGATCTACTACAATTCCAGAGGACTCCAGATGAAAGAAGCTTGCTCTCTTCTAGGTGGAGAGATGATGGACTGAGAATGTAGATTGACACATGTTTGGGGGAAGCAGGGAATGAGAAGGAGGCATGTGAACAACAGAGGAATTTGTTTTGCTTAATCATGCATATTTGTAACAAGGGTTTCGTTTTTTCTTGCTTTCTCATGGGGAGTGGGAGGGAGAGAATATAGTCTTAAAAACAAAATAAAGGTGAATTTTTAAAAAATGAATTATACGTTTGCTTCTTGCCATTCATTAGACTGTAATTTCTTTGAGGGTAAGACTTGAGTTTTATATAAAATTTCTAGCATCTCTAGTGCCTAGCACAGAATTTACTTAAATGATCATAGGCAATTTATGAATGTTTATTAAAATTAATTAAATCTATTTCTTTTCTTACAAACCCTTTGAGTTTCAATAGCACCTGTGCATCATCCAAAATCTCATATTCCCCATAGTCAGAACAGTTCCATCTAATGTTATAAAATGTCTTGGTTCCTCAATCTTCATTTTCCTGGAATTCTTTGCAGCTTCTGGCGCTATCCAGTTCCTCAAACCTCTTCTTACCTTTGACTTCCTTGATATTGCTCTCTTTTGAATCTCTAACTGACCAGATCTATCAAGTTTCCTTTCTTGTATTATCATCTGAGTCCTGATTTCTAAGCATGTATGCCTCTACCGAGCCTCTGACAGGAGGGAGGGGAAGAGAGAGAGAGGAGAGGAGAGGAGAGGAGAGGAGAGGAGAGGAGAGGAGAGGAGAGGAGAGGAGAGGAGAGGAGAGGAGAGGAGAGGAGAGGAGAGGAGAGGAGAGGAGAGGAGAGGAGAGAGAGAGAGAGAGAGAGAGAGAGAGAGAGAGAGAGAGAGAGAGAGAGAGAGAGAGAGAGAGAGAGAGAGAGAGAGAGAGAGAGAAGTGTATTTCTACATATATTTGCATTTATATTTGTGTGTATATTTATTTGATGATCTCATCAGCAATAATGTATTCACTTAACATCTACAAGCAGATGACTCTTAAAATTAATTCAATATGACCATCTCTATGCCTTTGAACAAATTGTCTGTAACATTTGGAATAAATGTCTTCTTTGTTTCCCACCTCTAAAATTTCAGTTTCCTTTAAAACTCAAACCATTCTTTTATGTCTTCTTTCCTAATTCCTGCCCCATTCCCAGTTACTAATGCCTCAACCCAGAAATTACCTTGTAATCTATTTATACTTGAATATGAATGTATATTTCTATATGGGTGTTTGGGGCAGCTAGGTGGTACCCTGCAAAGAATATCAGGTCTAAGGAAAGCTCTTTCTGACTTCAAATCAGGCCTCAGATATTTCCTAGCTGTGTGACCCTGAACAATTAACTTAACCCTTTATACCTGTTTTTCTATCTGTAAAATGAGCTGAAGAAGAAAATGACAAACCACTCCAATCTTTGCCAAGAAAACCCTAAATAGGGTCACAAGGAATTGCATATGACTGAAAACTGACTGAACAACAATATGTATGTACATATGTATGTTGTATATGCAGAAATACATAGTATATATTTATATGTGTACATATTATGTCTTTCTCTCTATAGCATGTGAGTTCCTTGATGACCAAGAGTCTCTCATTTTTGTCTTTGTGTCTCCTGTGACTTAGCATAGTGCCTGGAACATTGTGGAGCTTTAAAAATGGGTATTGATTAGTTAATTCAAGAAGCATTTATTAAAACTCAACTTTGTGCAAAGTACTGGGGAAACAAAGAAAGAATAAAGCTATCATTGTCCTCGAGAAGCTTTCAATCTATTGTCAATCTATCTATCATCCTTAATCTCTTCAGAACTTCTGAGATTCTAAACCTACATCCACAACTTCACAACTGCTCATTGAATTTTTTCATCTGGATGTTCCGCTAATACCTTAAATTCAATATGTCTAAGAAGTCTTTACCATGCTTCTTAACTCTTTGTCTCCTCAAAATTTCCCTATATCTACTGAGAACATCACTATCCTTGAAGGTTCATAATTTAAAAGTCATCTTTGGCTCTTTTCTTTCCCTCAGTACACAATCTCCCATATCCATCCTGTTGAGTCTTACCTTTATTTACATCTCTTACCTCTTCATTCCTTTGCTTCATTCATACAATAGTTCACACAATAATATATAATATTTGTACTATGCATCAAAGCAGGTGATCATAAAGAGTGCTATATAAATATCTTCATTTAGCAATAGCACCAAGAATGATAATAAATAATTAATGATAATAGGACCTAGTAGAAGAAATACAAACCATGTGAGAATAGAAGTACATAGGATTTCCAACATCTGTTACTGGGGATGCTTCCAGTGAGTCTACAGAAGAAAAGCTGTCATCACAACTTTAACATTGTCACAAAAATGCATTATTTTAATCTTCCTGTGCAATAGTTCACCAAACACTTACAAAAAAAATAGTATAACAACTCACCTCATGTCTGAATACCATAGAAAAGATAATGAAATACAAATAATAATGTTTTCCTTTTATTTGTCCAAGTCATCTTCAGAGACACTAGATGAGCTATGAGCAAGTGGATTCCCTTGGACTCTTGCATGCCTATGTTTTATTTCCTTAGTCAATGTATAAACTTCTCAAGGGCAGGGATATCAATCCTCTCAATCTATTTCAATTCAGTTATTTATTGAGCACTTTACTATTTCTAATATTGAACAAAATCCTGAGTGAGTTACAAAAGAAGTATTTTTTTTAAAGATCCCTTTCTTCAAGATACTTATAGTCCAGCTGGTGAAGAAAGCACACATTTAAAAAAAAAAAAAAAGAAAGCACACATTAAACAAGAAATAACATGTAACATGGAAGGATGCCAGAGTGAATATGAAGAATATAATTGCTATTAGTATTCTTATACTCCTTTTATATTTGCCCACAATACTGAGCAATGGTCATGGCCCACAGTATCTAAGTAGGAAAATAATTGGGAAATAAATAAAAAAAATTAGTGGGTAAATAAATGAATTAATTCAATAAAGGTTTATTGGGTATTTATTATAACAAAATATTGTATGTGATTTACAAGTGGATTGGCACACAAATAACTCTTTTTGGTTCATATCCTCAGTTTCCTAACATAAAAATTTGGCTCATTTTGCCTCTTCCCTGGGAGTATGAAAATATGGTTTGTTTCATAGTCTCTACAGAAAAAGCAAAAGAGCCCTTAGCTTCTAAACAAGCATTTATACTAATAATATATGAAATAAAGGACAGGCTTTATTTAATGTGACCAAAAATGCAAAACAGAAAGGACTTACTCTCAAGCCCATAAAAACAAAATATTTTTCCTTCCCCCTCTAATAAGCCTCCACTCTTCCCAGGGATATATACCATTCTCTGGACTGTTTTAGGGTTTAGGTCTCACTTCAAGGGGAAAGCATTTACTCTTCAGATGTTGACCACTATCCTTCTAATAAGTTTTTCCTTCCCAAAATTTTATACAATTCTTCCAAACTAAAAATACAAACTTGATTGAGGGCGCCCCCAAAGAGGAAAGTACTTGTAATCACTAAATATTGACTTTCTATTCCTCTGTTGAACCCGAACATTATAGGGATCTATATGGTCCTCAGATGTGAAAGAGGACTTTCCAAAGAGGAAAGAACTAAGAATTGAGAATCAACACTATTCCCTCTACACCTGCCCAGATAATACTACACATAGGACCAGTGAAAAGCTATCACATTTGCTTCTCTACATATTAAGTCCAGTACTTACTATTATTTTGCTCTGCCTACTATGTTATGCAGGAATTTCTCCACTTTGTCCAAGAATGTAGTGTTATTCAAGAATTCTTCCTCAAGTGAAAGAGACTTGATCCAGGAATTTTTCCATCAAGAACTCCAGTTCTTAGCCTTTTATTATACCAGATCACACGTCTATATTTCTTGGTTTGACCCAAGGATTCCTTATCACTCCACTCCTGTCATCTCTGAAGTCATATGGTTATCTGATCTCTTAGGTCATAGAAGCTTTATCCCAAGGAGCCACAGATTTCGTGTAAGACCTCCTTCATCTCTGGTTCTCTCCTTAAGTTAATCACTCTTTCTTAAAGGCTTTCTCTAAGAACATAACCCAGATGCTCTAAAACTGGCTGTGAATAAATCAACTATTTTTTATGCATCAATGGACCACTGGACCCAAAACCAAACAAATTCACATTGCATCAAGGAGATATCATCAGGGCTTAAGCAAAGACTACCAATGCAGATGACAAAAGAAAGGCTTTAAAGATTAAATCCTTTGATCTATTTGACCTTAGAAATCTTATTTAGAAACATTTGAGTTTAATTATGGTGGTTAGGTGGCAGAGTAGATACAGTGCTAGGTTTGGAGTCAGGAATTCGAATTTGGCATTTGACAATGTCAAACATTTATTTGCTATGTTAGCCTGAACAAGTCACTTAACCCTGTTTATCTCAATGTTCTCATCAGTAAAGTAAGCTGGAGAAGGAAATATCAAGCCACTCTAGTATCTTTGCCAAGAAAACTCCAAATGGGGTCATGAAGATTTGGACATAATTCAATAACAACATGTTTCTCCCAAATACACACTCTACAAAGCCATGACATCCTCCTCTGAGTTCACAGAGACTGGATCAAATCTTGGGAGCCAATTTAAGAGATTCATTTTATCTCTGAGCCTCATTTTGCCTCAGTCTAGAGCTAGACATCAGGAAATATCTAATATAGCATAAATTATAGCTCATTATAACACTTGACATCATTAACTATTCTGTTTTTGTTACTCTCTCCTCTCTTGGTTCTCTCCTTTTCTAACCCTTCTTTCAAATCTCCATAGTTTTCACTTAAGGCTCTGCTATTAGCTCCTTTCTTTTTTTGTATATGATTTCATTTTATTTATTCATTCATTCATTTCATTCATTCATTCATTCATTCATCTTCATCTCTTGACCATCAGCTCTTCAAACTCTTCATGTATAAACCTGAATTCATCATTTTTCTTTCTAAACCTTCCCTTCCCATCAGCTTCCCTATTTTGATGAAATCATCACTATCCTCCAAAGTACCAAGTTTAAAATCACACAATCAGTTTGACTCAATTCTCTTCATTAACCCCAAATCTTATAAAGCTGCCAAATCCTGTTGATTGCACTCCCACAGCTTCTTTCATTTTTGTACTTCCCTCCTCTCTCTTTTGGAGAATTATAATAGCCTACTACCTGGCATCTGTGCCTTCAATGTCTACCTTATCCAACTCATTGTTCATATGACTGCCAAATTCACTTTCCAACCATTTCTTTCCACAGCTTGAAGCCTATTCATTTGCACAGGTCATTCCTATGTCTGGAATGTAAACTCTCCGTATTTCTATCTAGTGAAATATTTTTCCTTCAGATTTGGCCAGATGTCTTCTTTTTGTTTAATCATTTTTTAAAAAAATAACTTAATTAACCTTTTAAGATTTGCAAAGCACAGTATATATACTATCTCATAGTGTTTATTACAGTATAGCTTGTATCACACTTATTTATGTAGATGTCATGTCATTGTCTTTTGTTTGGGCATTTTCAATTATATCTGACTTTTTACGACCTTTTTTGGGGTTTTCTTGACAAAGAACTGGAGTCATTTGGCCTTTCCTTCTTTGGCTCATTTTACAGATGAGGAAACTGAAGCAAACAGGTCTAAGTGACTTGTTGAGGGTCACCCAGCTAGTAACAGTCTGAGGTCAAATTTGAATTCAAATCTTCCTGACTCTAGGCCAAATATTCTATCTGCCATTTAGATGTTCATTTCTAGCACTATAGATCACTACTCATTCTCATTTAACAAGTTGCCATGGACAGCAGCTGTTGTCCATCTTGTTACTGATGATGTCTTTCTGTTTTTAGATAAGCTAAGGCCTTTAGTATTCCAAGATTACGTCCTTACTATAATGAGACATGAGTGGAAACACATTATTACACTCCTTAAGGGGGAAAAAGTTTTCTTGAAGATCAGAATATGATAATGAGAAGCAATTGAAAATGCTCTTCAATGACAATTCAACCTCTTTCTTAGAGACTCTTTATCAGAGTACTTCTATGAAAATTTCTGTCTATATTGGTTCTATCTTTAAATGACTTGCTTTACTCTCAACTTTCATAACCCAGAAAGTCATTGATGCAGCAGAAAAAGCACAGAAGAATGCACAGATGTTTTGTCTCAGCTGCCCAAAGTAGCCATCTGTTTCAAACCTTACCAGGTAGGATTCTTACCAGATTCATCTTCTCATGTTTATCCCCTCTTGATCAATCAGATCCATCAGTCCTGGAACTGACTACTTCAGAAAGAAAAAAAGTAAATGTTTCTATGTTCCACTTCAGTTATACCCCCTAACTCTTTACAGTAGTTTCTTATTCAAAGATAATCACCCCACAAACTATCACCATCTATACCTCTTCACTTTTATAGCCAAATACTAGAAAAAGCTGTCAATATTACTAGGCTCCACTTTTCTACTTCCCATTTTTCATTTTTCAGTCCCTTGTAATTTATCTTCTGTTCCCACCACTAAACTGAAATTGCTTTCTCCAAGTTTACTAGTGACTTCTCAATGGCTTAATTCAATGGTCTTTTCTCACATCTCATAATTTTTGCTCTCTCTTGATACTCTTAACTGCCCCAAAAATTCTTGGATAGGTGGATAATCTCTTCTCCCTGATTTTCTTAATGCTCTCTCTTCTATTTTTCCTCCTACCCATCTGACTATTTCTTCTCATCTTCCTTTGCAAATTCATCATCTATATCCTCTTCTCTATGTGTGGAGCAATATCTTTGGACTTTTCCTCCTCCTCCTCATCTTCTTCCTCTTCCTCCTTTTCCTGTTCCTCCTCCTTCTTCATCTTATTTTTTTTTACCTTCTTCTCTGTCTCTGTGTCTTTTTCTCTGTCATTCTTCACATCATTCTGTTTCTCTCTCTATGACTATATCTGTTTCTGTATGTCTCCATTTCTCTGTCTCTGTATGTCTCCATTTCTCTGTCTCTCTCTGTCTCTGTTTCTATGTCTCTATCTCTCTCTGTTCCTCTGTCTTTCTCTCCTCCTTCCACCTGCCCTAGTAGTTCCAATGTAGATTACTATCAAATCTGTATGTCCAACTCTCATGCTTCTCCTGAGTTTTAGTGGATATGTATACCTGTGATATCTCCACTAGGATGTCCTATGCTTATCTCAGACTCAACATTTCAAAACAAAACTTCTTATCTTTCTCCAAAAAGTCCTTCTTCTTCCTAACTTCCCTATTTCTATCTAGACTACATCAAACTTCTAGTCATGTGGGTTCACAATCTTGAAGTTATATTCAACTCCCTCCTTTCCCTTACCTCCCCATATCTAATCAATAGTTAAGTTTTAACAATTCTATTTTCATAATATCTCCTGCACCCATACCCCTCTCTCAACTCATAAAGTTTCTACTCTAATTCAAACTCTCACCTCATCAGAGATTATTAAAATAACTTTCTTATTAATCGTCTCATCTCCAAATTCTTCCCTCTCTAAGCCATCCTCCTCCATACATTGTCCAAATAGATATTACCATAGTACATGTCTGACTATGTCACTTCTTTGCCCAAGAAACTTCAACTCCCTTTTGCTTCTAGAAAAAATACCAACTTGTTTGGTATTTAAAGACCTTTTGATTTTATACTGCTCCCTTTCATATACTCTAAGTTCCAGCCAAAATGCTTCATTTGGTTCTCACTGTACCCAACATTTCTATTTCTAGCCTCCTGCTTCTGCACAGGCCTATGCCTGGGATATTGTATTTCCATACTCCTAGAATCTCTAATTTCTTTCATGGCTCTACTTAAATGCTTCCTTCTACAAGCTTTTTTTTATTCCTCTAGTTCTTAGTTCCCCTCCTCACAAATTATTTTGTGTATATGTGTGTGTTTGTATAATGTATGTCTGTGTCTAAATAATATATATATGCATAATATTTACTCATCTCTATATGTTAATTCCCCCTCCTAGAATGTAAGCTCCTTGAGGGCAGTTACTAGTTTGTATTTGGTCTTGTATCCCAAGCATCTGGCATAGAAGGCAAAAATATTCATTTGACTTGAATGAAGAAAGTAAGAGCCTCTTTTAGATATGGATTAAATGAACTAAATAGTTTAAAATTTTCAAGATCGTTTTATGCCACATAGACATAGCCTTGACCTTTCAGTAAAATAAAATTTTAAAAAAGCCATTCTCTTTTTTGAGGCAAGAGAATAGGGTTATGCCCAGTAAAAACAGTCTTGGGAACTTGGGAGTGATGATAATATTGACAAGCAGAGAGTGGTTTAAAATTTCCAACACCTGTATATGTATGTGTTTGTACGTGAGTGCCAGCACATAAGTAGCCTCATCTGAGCCTAAAGGTACTCTAAGCACATATCCTCATTTTAGAGATGAGAAAAATGAGATTCAGAACAATTCAACCTTTTATCCAAGGTCACATGACCTGCAAGAAACAGAATTTGAATTTTATTATTCTAACACTCAGATCATCAAAGAATTGGCTAGTCAAACCCATAAACAAAAGGAATCTTCACCATGACATGCCCAGACTTTCAAACAGGAAAGGGAGTTTTTATGGCTATTCCATACTATCCCATAACTATCAGCCTTCACGATAGCCCACTCTATCCACTAAGCTATATCTTGAGGAAAATATACAGAATGGAGAGAATGGTCATTCTATGCTGTGTTCATTATTCTATATCTCATCTACCCTTTCTTCTCAAGAATGGCCAAGAAACTAATAGAGAAATGGATTGGTTTGGGAAAAAAGAAATCACACTCAGAGTCAGAGATCATGTTTTTGATTTTCTGCTCTAGTACTTACTTATATGTGACTTTGTGTAAATTATAGTTTCCTAGTGTTAAAGAACCCTAGAGATTACCTAATAAAACACTCTCGTTTCACAGATGAGAAAACTGAGGTCCAAAGGGATTGGGAGGCTTTCCATGATCAGTGAAGGTAGTAAGAAGTAAAGGTGTGTGATCTCAATCCAAGTCTTCTGACTCCAAATTCAATGGATCTCTGTATCTCAACTTTCCATCTACAAAATGGAGATAACCACACCTGCATTATTTAACTCAATATAGCTGTTGCGAGACTCCAATGAGATAATAGATATAAAATATCTTTAGAAGAACATAAAAAGCCATATCAATAGTAGATATTAATATTGATTGGGAGACCTTCTGTTTAAGAAAAACATAATGATTCCTCTGGAAAAAAGGTCTCCTTAGGTTTCTTATCTACTCAGTCCCTGTCACCTAACCCAGTATCATGATTGAAAAAATAGTTACTTTTGCTTCTTTTCTTTTCTACCAAACCATCCATCATCTATTCACCTCAGACTCCCATAGCCCAAGCTTGAAAAACCTATACTTCTCTCCTTCCCTAAGAGGTGGCAAGCAGGAAGTATAAACTTCCATCAGGGACTCCTGAAGAGAGGGGCAGGGAAAGGGGGGGCAATTGTTCATGGCATTATGTAGCAAAATGCATTTTCTTTCTCTCCTCCTTCCTTCCCATAGAGTCATCCAGCCCAATAATTAGTACATGAGAGATAAGTGGAAAATAAGACGGCTGATGAGGGTGGTTCAGGCCTCCCCATGACATTGATAATGTGCAGATGCCGAGATCACTGCCAGGGCAGAGTGCCATCCCAGGCCTATGCCTCCCCATCGCCTCATCAATCTATCATCCTCTTAGCAGCTGACACCTTTGGCGGCTCCTCACCGCCAGCTCCGACATTAGAATTGCAAGAAGCCTCAGCTGCACTGGGGAATACAGATTCAAGAATCTCAGATTCAAATTTGTTTAAGTATTGTGAACAGTGATTCCCTCGCAAGGCATCTTCATTGCCCTTTTGCCAAAGGGGAATGGCTGGGTCTTTGTTAGAAGTACAAATTGCTTCTTAATGCAAGGGATAAAGCCAAGCCTGGGCACCTCCTTAGAAATTCCTCCCCGCTCCCGGGAACACCGCTGCATGTCAATTTTAATTTTTGAAATTTAAACCGAGGGCTTTGTGTCTAAGCTCCATCTCATCGGAGGAAGGGGAGGAATAAGTCAAAAAGGATTAGGGACCCAGTGGGGATTGCAGATCCATAGCAATTAGACTTCATTTGGGTCTCAGACATTTGGTTTTAATCTCATTTCTGAATGATACAATCGACAAAGCATTGGAGATTGATAAGTGTATAACACATGTACTTGTTTATGGCCTCCCTTCCCTGCACCCATTCCCACCTCCCTCTCATGTCCTCATTAGCAAGCTGGGCTGGGTTTGAGGGTTTGGCTTGGGTGATTCTTCTTATTGTTTCCTTTTCTTTAGCTCTCAGTGAGGCTTCCAGCTCAGGACTCAAAAAGGATGCAATCATCACTCATATTCAAGTGAGTGACAATAAAAACATTATCGAAATAAACCAGGAGCATAAAAAGGAATGTCAACAGGAAACTAGGCAGGGGGCATAATTGTCTTTTAAACGGGAATCACAGCTTTTAGCATCCTCTTGGAATTAATATATGCCAAAATAGGGACATCAGGCGCAGAAGCTGCCATGAAAATATACGTGCGCATCTGTGTGAATATATGTATATGGACAAGGTTGTGACCATAATGACAGATTTTCCTAAGGCACTCAAGAAAATCAACTCCATCACTTTAGAGTTGCTCCATATAGGCATACATTTGGTGTGCATTCTTGTCTATCTACAAACCACAGACTAACATTTTTGCATTTTCTACACAGGAGCACAAATATTCTGGGATATCTGCAGATGCTGCCCTGGCTAAGGAACCCTGATCCCTCCTTCTCTTCCCCCAATACCCCATCCCCAGCTTTCTAAAACATTCAAGTGATATAATACTATTTCTAGGACTATAAGGATTGGTACAAAGCATCTTCACCAAAACTCTAATCTGTACACAATTTTTGTAAATTGAGAATTCAATCAGACTCTTTTGAAAACAATTAAATGAATTCAGTTAAGCAAATATGAACAAATTACACAAAAAAAAAAGTTGTTTTCCAAATAACATGATGCTTGACTGAATTCACCCGTTACAAGAAAAATAATAATAAAATTCTGTATATTGGAAGTGGAAGTTGCCTTCAAATTCCTTTGTTTAACACAGGAATGATACATTATTTTTGAGCTTATTTATACATTTTATAATCTGGAATAGATACACTATGTCAAAATATGGACTTGTTTCTACAAAATTCATTACAAAAAATGAAGTGGAAGATGAAAGCAATTGTCTTGAAAAGTAACACATACACAAAAATGTCTAATTTACTTAATCAGAATCATTGAGGTAAAATGTTTTTAGGGGATCCAGGTAATTACCTTGATTAATATGTCTGGGCAAAACCGTAAAAATGAGTGTATGTGGGCTCTGTTTGTATGTATATATTAGTTGCAGGTATGTGATACACTTTCTTTTTCTACCAAGTAACTGCAAAAATAGACAGATAGACAGAGAGACAGACAGACAGATAGATAGATAGATAGATAGATAGATAAAACCAAAAAATCAAAAATCCCAAACCCTCTACCAACAAGTATTCTAATATTGCCCATTTTCCAGAAGTGAAATTGTTTTCCTTATTGCTTTCCTGATCATCAATCACAAATCAGTGATCTTTGCCCTTTCCTCTCTTTTACCAGTCCCAGGCAAAATGACAAAGGCAAGGCCAAGTTAGGTTTGATAGGTGAGAAAGCAACCTGCAGGATTGGAAACAATGCAAACTGGCTACTCTTCCCTGGTCTCAAGCCGATTATTTCAGAGTCTATCATTCACACACCCAGCAGGCCTCAGGAACTTAATAGTAGTTTATGGTGCAAAGGTCCCTACTATATTTCATGGGATCAGACTAAAAACTGGAAGGGATCTTAGAAGCCATGTCTTTCCACAACTCTTTCAATATCTATATGGAGAATCTCTTAACAACACGTGCTGATGATAACTGGAAATATATATAGAAGAACTGCACATGTTTAACTTTAATACTTGCTAGCTAGGGAAGGGGTTTCAGGGAAGAGAGGGGAAAAAATTTGGAACACAAGGTTTTGCAAGGGTGAATGTTGAAATTTTTCTATGCATATGTTTGGAAAATAAAAAGCTTTAATTAAAAAAAAGAAGAAGAAAACAAGTGCTGAGGTAAACACCCAAGAGAGCCAGGAAGGGTAGGGTGAAACCCACCCTATTCTCAGTCGTTGACTTGCCTCTATCCCTGCCCTTCCAATCCTTCCTCTCTTCTGCAGCTCATACTACCTCCTCTTAAAAGAGAGGAGAAACAATTGAGGAATGGATGTTGTGGGCCAGATGGGAGTTGCTCTGGAGCCACAACTTCCATCCATGGATAAAAAATGAAGTCTGAGAGTGGGGAAGAAAGGGGAGCTGACTAAGTAATGCTGACAGAAACACAAAGGAGGCTGTTGTCTAAAAACACAATTTAATGTTTCACAGTTTGAGTGAGGCGCGGTTTGTTTGTTGGCTGAGTTTCTGTTGGTGTTTGTTTGGCTTTGCGGACAAACACGAACATTCGCACAAGTATTTCATTTCACAAAGAATGATACTTTGCAGAGCTCCTTATAAATAAGTGTCGATTTAGGCCCATATCCCAGGCAAGGGGTCCCAGGAGATTCCATTTCCGAAGAATTTCAGAACCGAGGACAGAAGGGGGAAAGAAGATCCCTTTGCCGGGACTCGTCCAGTCTCGTCCGCTTTTTTTTTTTTTTTTTTTTTTTTTCCACAGTTTCTGTAAGTATGTCAGTAGTTACCTTTGGATCCTACACCCCATCCGGGTCCCCTTTCTCTCCCTTTCCCTAACCCTCCCCCAACGACGATAGGCGAATCCTGAGCCAGAACTCTGTCTGGGGCCCCAGCGGAGCGAGCGAGCGAGATTACAGATACACTGATGGCAGGCTAGGGGAGTGGGGACTGACTGACTAGGTGGAGGAGGAATGTGGTTTGATTTCTGTACCAACTGAAAAGTGACGAGTTGCCGTGAAGTGAGGAGGGTCCTGCAGAAAAGAGCTGCACTCCAAGCTCCGGCCGAGGAGGGAGAAGGGGATGGAGTGCTCGGTCCCCTCTCCCACTCCCTAATCGGGGTATAAAAGAAAGCCAGAGAAAGTGCTGTACTTATTGTTGTTACCACCGTGCGCTTTGCCCCCGTCCAGCTTCACGTAGACCTCGTCCCCGGAGTCCAGGTGCAGCACCACGCTGTTGCTGGCGTAGTCGTAATTCTGGTCCGCGTCTTGGGCGATGGCGCTGGCACGGACCTGGGGAGACGGAACCGGCGGGGGCTACTTGGAGTGAGGCGCCCCTTTGCCCCTCCCCCCGCCTCTGTGGCCCTCTCCCATCGCCCCTCTCCCTTACCCTTTGGCGCCCGCGGCTCTCCCCCCTGTAAAGGACATTCATATACCCCGGTCCTCAGTGGGGTTTTCCCCCCAAAACTTTGGCAACTCTTTTCTGCTGCTGCTTAGTTGGACGTTTAGAGTTTGGGGGAGGAATGTTAGAGGCGGAAGAAAAACGGTGAGGGAACCTCTCGGGCTTGGGAAGGGGACAAGAGGAGATCGTCCCAGACAAGAAAAGGGAACTGCAGAAGAAGATCTCGGAACGGGAAAATTAGTTGACTACTTGGTCAGGTACCGTAAGAGGAAAGAATTTCCCGATCACAGGACATGGAGCTGGGGCAGAGCGGTAGAAGGCACCTGGCTCGCAAAGCCGTTTCATATAGGGGGATCATGGTTATGCAGAGTCTCGACACCCACAAATCTTAAACTTCCTGGAGACTCAAGCCAAAGAGCTCGGGATAGCGATCCCATATAAGCGACCCCTGACTGGCCGAAGGCCTGGGAGGAGATGCGTTCTGAGCGCAATACATTCCTGAGCGGAGGTGGGCTTCGCAATCTGGGGAGCAAGGGAGGATGGGGCAAGGACCCCGGGAAGGGAAAAAGAGGGAAGGGAGAAGAAATGAGGTGGGAAGGAAGGGAGACTGACCTGCCCGTTCTTGCAGAGGTCTGCCCACATGCTGGTGCCATCCCCGCCTCGCATGAGAATGTGATAGGTGAAGAAGTAGATCCCTCGCACTTGGCAGCTGAACTTGCCTGTAGTTGGGTCGTAATGGTTGCCCAGATTGGTGACCACGTCGTCGAATTTGAGTACTTCGTAACCCTCGTGGGGGCTCTTCAGGCCCACGTAGAAAGCTATCTTAGGACCACTGAACGCGGCGCTCAGTGCCCCGGTCACCTCACCGACGTCCCCGCCGCCACCTACTCCGCCACCACCAATGGCCCCTACGCTGCCCCCGCCGGCCCCGCCCGCCGCTAGCTGCAGCCCAGGCATCCCGGGTTTTCCTGAGTCTCCTTTTTCTCCCGGGGGCCCTCTCGGTCCAGGGGGTCCTGGCTCTCCCTGGGGGCCTCGGGGGCCCGGCTTCCCCGGCCGACCAGGTTCTCCTTTGGGTCCCTGGATGAACGGGGGAGGAGGATTGGCGCTGAGGTCCTGCATGACTTCCAGAGCAGCTGTGCTGGGACCTGGGGCCGCTTTGCCGCCTGGACTCCCGGGCCCTCCCCCGGGTCCCCCGCTGTAGGGGTCACATATCATGCGGCAAGTTCCCATCATCTCGTAGTGTGCCGAACTGGGGGGTGCAGCCTGCAGCAGGAGCAGGGGCACGGCAATAAGCAGTACCAGGGCCATGGCCAACAGTACGCCGACGGCGGCCAGGCAGGCGCGCCTCCGCCTCTGCCAAAGCCGAGAGGCGACAGCGACCAGGTCCTCTTTTCCGGGAGAAGTAATGGTGAGGCGGCGCGGGTCACCCCGCTCCCCGCAAATAGGGGCCGGATGAGCTGTGTCGGGGCCGCCTCCCCGACGTGCGGATTCCCACGCTCCCCCTCCAGCACCGAGCCGCCCCGCTGAAGTTCAGCGGGAGCGCTCGGGACCGGAGCAACCTGACCGGCCACACTGGGGCTGCTTCAGAAAGCCTCGGAGCCCAGCGGGCATGACGAGGACGTCGCGATCGGTGGCCGCAAGCTGGAGACGCACCCCAAGCACACAGTGATCGCGGTTCACATTTCAAGTGTTCTTACTGGCTTCTGGCTGATGCTGCGAGGCTCTGCTTCAGCCTCTGTCTGCCTCTGCTTCTGCCTCTGCCTCTGTCCCTGGCTTCAGCTCCTGGTGTGGGAGTGTGCGTCTCTCTTCCAGTTGCGCTCTCTCGGTTACTCTCTTTCTCTGTGTTTCTCTCTCCTCGTCCTCTCCTCTCCTCTCTCTCTCTCTCTCTCTCTCTCTCTCTCTCTCTCTCTCTCTCTCTCTCGGGGGGTGGGGGGTGGGGGTGGGGGGGACCCAGTCAGCCTGACGTAAGGAGTCTGAAGGTAGGCAGGCTACAGGAACTCCAAGGCAGTTGCAAAAACAGCAGCACAAGGGAAATGGGTGTCTTTATCATCACCACCACCATCATCAAGAATAGCATCATCCATCCTTATTCATAGGGAAAGGAGCTCTGTTTCTGACTCCGGCAACTTTGCCCAGCAGTGTGGAGATGCCACAAGTGAGTATAATCCTTTAATGCATACACATATCAAATAATGCACAGAAGAATACTGCTCCTTCATGTTCACCCATACACATACATATACACAGAGAGACAAATAGATCATAAAGGGATAGATTGGCAGTTCTGAGATCTGGATTCAAATTTTGACTCAGCTAATGACCAGGTTGTGACCCTGAGCAAGTCATTTTCACTTAGAGGTTCAGATAGTACTTGCACTGCCACTAATATAGAAAACATTTATTATTGTTATGTCAATACACCTAGGTGGTGCAGTGGCTACAGTGTAGGATGTTGAGTCAGGAAAACCGATCCTCCTGAGTTCAAAAATCTGGCTTCAAACACTTCCTAGCTGTGCGATCCTCAGCAGGTCACTTCACTCTATTGGCCTCAGTTTCCTTGTCTGCAAAATAGGTTAGAGAAGGAAGTGGTGAATTCTGGTATCTTTGCCAAAAAAAACCCAAATGGGATTACGAAGAATCAAATATCAATGAACAATTGTTTTACCAAATGAATTATTAGTAGTGGCAATGTCAATAACTACTTGGATCTAATTCACTATGTTTATACATACTCCAGTGATTCTCATCTTCACAGTTCTATGTTTATAACTCATGAAGGATGAATGTGGTCACCTGGCTCCACCAACTGGGGGGGGAGGGGGGAGAGAGAGAGAAAAAGAAAGAGAGAGAGAACAAAGGGGAGAGAGAGGGAGAAGGAGAGAGAAAAGGAGAGGGAGAGGGAAAAGGAGACAGGGCTCATTAGAAAAATACACACACATATATAACATATATATATATATAATCAGACTATAAACTTTGTCCATCTCTCCCCTCCTTAAAACATAAATACATCACTAAAGCTAAAAAATTGGAATTCTTTTTTCTCTTTAAGACTGTCCTTGACATTAATTTTAAATTAGGCTTTGGAGATGGAACCATTACAGATCATCTAGTGCAATCCCCTTATTTGAAAGAAGAGGAAGGTCCAGAAAAATAGTAACTTACTGGGAATCACACAATTAACAAAATAAAGTTGGGATCTGAATTTGGGCCCTACTTATTATGATCTCAGAATGCTCCAGGCCAGGGCACACATCTCTCCCCCCAAAGGATGTCTCCCTTTTCTAACTTCAAAACCAAGAGTAATTTGTTCCCAGTAAAATCTGGGGAGAGAATAAGATGAAGAAGTTTAATTTAAAAGTATTATCCTTTCACAACACAACTCCTTTCCTCAGGTGCAATAAAATGCCAGGCAGCTTTGAGGCAGAAAACCTGGATTCATTTCTTGGCTCTTCCATTCACTAACTGTGTGACTTTGGACAAATCACTTGAACCTGAGTCTCAGTTTCATCAGTTGTAAAAATGAAGTCATTGGACTAGATGACTTTGAAAATCCCTCCAAATACTAATTCTGTGATCCTATGTGAACACAGTGGTTTTGCTTTCAATTTGAGAATTAACTATTCCAAACTAGGTTGGTGATGATTTTCTTTTCTTTTCTATCTCTGAGAGGAAAACTCATAGTATTTATGCTTGAAAGAGCTTCTGGGAAGCTCTTTCCAGCCTCCTCCATCTGACAAATAAATGAGCAGCCACCTCTGCTGACATAGGCCAAGCATCACACAGTTAAGTTAAAGAGCAGAAGAGAGACACATAGGACTCATTCCTTGAGTCATAATGTTTGTTCCCCCTACCTCCTCCACCCTATTCTTCCAGCATGGAAAAACCTGACACACATCCCCCATCACCAGTGGACCTTTACCTTTTGCTAAATTATCCATTATGAAAATTTCCTTCCTCTCAAGGCCTAAGATATTAGGATATTGTTTCCTATCAATAGAAATAACAATAATTATAATATCCTACATGGTGCTATAAATAGATAGATAGACAGACAGACAGACAGATAGACCTCAGATACTTACTATCTGTGTAACCCTGGGCAAGTCACTTAATACCAGGCAAGATTTTAACTCAGGTCCCTTGACTCCATGGCTGGTGCTCTATTCACTGCCCTACCAAGCTGCCCCTATGATGTATATTTTTCCTTTTAATTTTTTTTTATTTTAATAGTATTTTATTTTTCCAAATACATGCAAAGATAGTTTTTAATATTCACCTTTGCAAAACCTTGTGTTCCAAATTTTTCTTCCTCTTCCCCCTCCCCCACAAGATAGAAGTGCTGCATATTTTTCTTTTTCTTCCCCCTCCCCCCCCCCCCCCCGCCCCAGGCTGGGGTTAAGTGACTTGCCCAGGGTCACACAGTTAGGAAGTATTAAGTGTCTGAGACCAGATTTGAACTCGGATCCTCCTGAATTCAGGGCTGGTGCTCTATCCATTGCACCACCTAGCTGATCCTGTGCTGTATATTTTTCAAGGATCAGTTCAATATGTCTAAAATTGAGCTCACTCTCCATATTCAATCAGTTGTGAAGCTCTATTTAATCCATGTTTTCTGCCTTCTCCATTCACCATCCTAGGGCCACCATCCTAGTCCAGGCTTTCATCATGGTAATAGCCTTTTTACTAGCCTCCTTTCTCCACATTCTCCCCAATCCCCACTCTCCTTTCTTTGACCCCTAACAGGCATTGTGACATGAGATAGCATGATTAATTGAATCAGAGATGTGAATTCAGAGATTCAAGTCTAGATAAAAGAGTGAATATGGAATTGGGAGACCTTGGATCAAGTCCTGAGTTCTTCCACTCACTAACGTTGTGACCCTTCATTCTCTTACCCTTACTTTCTTCAAGCTTCTCAGTTTCTCCACATCTGCAAAAGAGGGATAATAACAATCATACACCTATCTCACAAGAATGTGAAGAAAGTGAGATATAAATGAGAACATATATAAAACATTATTACAATTCTAAGGCTTTTATATTATTAGTTATCTTTTGCATCACTGCCAGATTAATATTTCTAATGCATAATTTTGCTCAAATAGTTCTAAGATTCAAAGATTCCTATAATTCTCTATTGCCTACTGAATAAAGTATAGATTCTAGCCTAACATTCAAGACTCTTCAAAATTTACCTCACAATCTCCTTCTCCAGACTTAACTGCTGACTTATGTACTCTGCATCAGCCAAACTACTCATGCCCTCAAAATAAGGTATTATCACTCCATGTGATAATTGTCTTTCATCAGTATTTCTTGGAATTCCTTTCCTTTTTATATTTTTATTAAAACTTTTTATTTTCAAAACATATGCATAGATAAATTTTCAACATTAACCCTTGCAAAACCTTGCATTCCAAATTTCTTCTCTTTTTCCCCACCCCCTTCCTTAGATGGCAAATAATTCAATATAAATTAAACATGTTTAAAATATATGTTAAATCCAATATGCATACATATTTATACAACTATCTTGAAGCACAAGAAAAAATAGTTCAAAAAGGAAAAAAATGAGGAAGAAAATAAAATGCAAGCAAACAACAACAAAAAGAGTAAATATGCTATGTTGTGATCCACCCTTAGTTCCCAGTCCTCTCTCTGAGTGTAGATCACTCTTTTCATCATAAAATCATTGGAACTGAATTGCATCATCACATTGTTGAAAAGAGCTACGTCCATCAGAATTGATCATCATATAATCTTGTTGTTGCCATGTACAATGATCTCCTGGTTCTGCTCATTTCACTTAACATTAATTCAGGTAAGTCTCTCCAGGCCTCTCTGAAATCATCCTGCTGATCATTTCTTATAGAACAATAATATCCCATAATATAGAATTCCTTTCTTTCTCTTCTGATTCCTTTCCCACTGCCACCCTTACCCTGCTCTTTCTAGTTGCAACTGAAGGGGAAGAGAAATCAAATGCTCATATAATAAAACGCAAGCCATAATATCATAATGGCATGAAAAAGGTATAAGCCAAGTATTATGAGATGTTTAACCAGTTAAAAATCACTTTTAGTGGGAGTGATCAAGGAAGAGTTCATAGAAGAAATTATAGAATTGACCTAAAAGAAAGAAAGGAAAATAATTTAGCAGATATATCATATTTGGGATGCATGGGGTGCTCAAAGAAAATTAGCACCTCTGGTGTGAGACCCTGTAGAGCCCTTTCCAGAGCTGTCCATCCACCTTTTGTGTCCACCTAGCTTTTCACCTGTAGCTCCAAGAAGCTGTTGCAAGTACAGTGGCTACACCCTGGGAAAACCTTGTCAGCAAACAGGCTAAATCAGTTTCAGAGTATCCAAGAGGCCTCCAACCTGCTGATGAGTTAGGGGGATATCCACTGTTAAGGGGATATCTACTCCAAACATGTGAAGTCTTGCTGCAGTGGAATGGGGAATGAGTAGATAATTCTAGATCTGACCATCACAGCTGGTCATCTCAGAACATTGTTATTATTTTGTATACAGTACATTTCACTTTGTTCATGATGTCTGATTTATTTATTTATTTATTTATTTATTTTGTGGCCAGAAAGATGACTGAAACAGTTGCTATGGAGCACTTAGAACTTGGTCAGGTGTCAAGACACCAAGGTCATCTATTTCAGTCTTATTGCCATTTTTACTAACTTTTGTCTTCCCAGTGGACTTTGAAATTTCTAAAAAAGAGAGAGAAAGGGTGATGACTTTGTGTAGTTCTGATACACTTAAATCCAATTCACTTACAAGTTAAGACATCATCTTGGATGTCGTTGATCCTCTTTAAAGCATGAACAACAATAACATCTCCAGAAATAGAGTATAAGCTCCATGAGGACAGGTATGGAGTATTTTCTCTTTTTTGGTTTCTTTTGGTTTTGTATCCATAGTGACTTGCATAGAGTAAGTCACTTAATAAATATTTATTGGATTGAATTAGACTGATGTGTAAGGACCAGGCCCTTAATAAAATTTAAATGGATAAATAAAGAACTTCAGTGAAAAATCCCTCTCCGATTTGTGACATCTATATGTAATGTGGTATATTAAAAGAATTAAAAGAAAAAACCTAGGTTTGTCTCTGGGCTCTGCTGATTACAATGAGGTTCCTTACAAGTTCCTTAACTTCTCTGAGCCTCAATTTCCTTGTTTATGAAACAGGGATAAAAATATGAAACAGGGAAAAAAATACCATGAAATAGTATTTCATGGGCTCATTGTCCAAAAGAGTACTTTGTAAACCTTAGAGCTCTTTAGAAATATAGCCTTTTATAAATTCTTTTTAATTAAAATTTTAATTTTTTTTCTTAATTATATATAAACAAAAATTAGTATTTTTTAAAATTTTGAGTTCCATATTCTCTCCCTCCCTTGTTCCCTTCTACTCTCCTGAAAATGCAAGCAATTTGATATATACAATACATGTGCAGTTGAGCAAAACAGAAATACAAGTTCAATGATTTCAGAAGACCTGGAGAGATTTAAATGAACTGATGCTAAGTGAAGTGAGTAGAACCAAGAGATTGTACACAGCAACAACAAGATTATATTTTGATCAATTCTGATGGACAAGGCTCTTTTTAGCAACAAGGTGATTCAGGCCAATTCTAATGGATTTCTCATGAAGACAGCCATCTGCATCTAGAGGATTGTGGGAACTGAGTATGGATTACATTATAGTATTTTTACTTCTTTTTGTTGTTGCTGTTTGCTTGCATTTTGTATTTTCTCATTTGATCTGATTTGTGTATGTGTCTGTAGCATGATAATTGTGGAAATATGTATAGAAGAATTGCACATATTTAATATACATTGGATTACTTGCCACCTAGGGGAGGGGATAGGGCAAGGGAGGGAGAAAAAAATCTGAAGCATAAGGTTTTACAAGGGTGAATGTTAAAACTATCTCTGCCCTGAAGTCAGGAAGGCTTGAGTGTAAATCTAGCCTCAGACACTTAACACTTCCTAGCCATGTGACCACTGGGCAAATCACTTTACCCCAATTGCCCTCAGGGGGATAAAAGAAAACTATGCATATGTTTTTTTTTTTGTTGTTGTTGTTGTTGTTTTTTTGTTTTCTTTTAAAGCTTTAAAAGAAAAAAACAAAAAGAAATATAACCTCAATAACTTAAAACTACACTGAGTTTTGAGCCATCCTTATATTGTTGCTTGCTTTCTTGCTTAATCCACGTGTATGATTTTATCAGTATAAAGAACTCCTTAGTGAAAAAATTCCCCCACTGGTGCAAATCCAGATTCTCTGAAACTTTGAGTTTTAAAGACTTTCATAGAACATTGAAAGGCTGGGGGACACAGAGTAACTAATATGTGTTTGAAGCCAGACTTGAACCTGGCTCTTACTAACCATTCCACAATTATTAGTCTCTGCAAATTTGTTAAGCATACAAATTATGCTCCCATCCAACTCTTTGTTTTATTTATTTATTTATTTTTATTTATTTTATTCATTTTTCCAAATTATCCCCTCCGTCCCTCCCACTCCCTCCCCCTGATGACAGGCAATCCCATACATTTTACATGTGTTACAATATAACCTAGATACAATATATGTGTGTAAAATGCCATTTTCTTGTTGCACATTAATTATTAGCTTCCGAAGATATAAACAACCTGGGTAGATAGACAGTAGTGCTAACAATTTACATTCACTTTCCCAATGTTCCTTCTCTGGGTGTAGTTATTTCTGTCCATCATTGATCAACTGGAAGTGAGTTGGATCTTCTTTATGTTGAAGATATCCACTTCCATCAGAATACATCCTCATACAGTATTGTTGTTGAAGCGTATAGTGATCTTCTGGTTCTGCTCATTTCACTCCAACTCTTTGATTTAAATCTTGAACAAGAGCCATTCAATTCAAGCTCGTCAAGCAATAAACAGTAACTAAGGACCTACTATGTTCCAAGAGGCACTTCGAGGCAAAAGACAGTCCTTAGACTCAAGAGTCTGATGGAGAAGGCAATTTGCAGACATCTGTATATTAAAAAACTATATAACAAATAAATTAGAAATAATCAGCAGAGTGAAGACAATCCAGCTAGTATTTGCCATGTCTACTTTATGCAAGGAAGGTGGTACAGTGGATAGAGTGCTGGGCCTACAGTTAAGAAGACCTCAGTTCAAATATAACCTTAGACATTTACTGTGTGATCCCGGGCAAGTTATTAACCCCTGCTGGCCTCAGTTTCCTCATCTGTAAAATGAGCTAGAGGAATAAATGGAAAACCACTCTGGAATCTCTGCTAAGAAAATTCAAATGGGGTTACAAAAAAATCAGACATCATGAACAAAGTGAAATGTACTGTATACAAAATAATAACAATGTTCTGAGATGACCAGCTGTGAATGATTTTGCTATTCTCAGTAGTACAATCATCCACAACTACTCTGAAAGATTTATAATGAAAAATCCTATCCATACCCACAGAAGGAACTGATCGAGTCTGAATACAGATCAAAGCATTCTCTATTTCTCTCTTTCTTTTTCACTTAATTGTTCTTGAGGGATTTTATTTTCTTTAGGATAAAAGATCTATGTTTTCTTTCACATCTTGACTTTTATGAAAATGTTTTGCATAATTTCATATGTGGTTTCTTAATTATGGGTGGGGATAAGGGAGAGAACCTAGAACTCAAAAATCTTAAAAACAAATGTTTAAAAAATTGTTTTGAATGTAACTAGGAGAGAATATTAAATAAATAAATAATTTTTGAAAAGTCAGAAATAACTGAACAACAACAAAAATGTACAAGGAATTATGTTAAGTACTAGGAAGAAGGAAGGGAGGCACAGTGGGAAGTAGAAAGGAAAGCAGAGGGAAAGAGGAGGGAGAGAGGGAGGAAAAGGAAATAAAGCAGAGGGGAAGAAGGGAAGAGAAGAAAGGGAAGGAAGAGGAGGGGGGAGAGAGACAGAGACAGAGACAGAGAGAGACAGAGACAGAGACAGAGACAGAGACAGACATAGAGAGAGAAGGAGAGGGGGAGGGAGAGAAGGAAAAGGAGTGAAGGGAGGCAATCCCTGACTTCAAGAGGGTTACATACTACAACACGTAAGCATCTAAAATCTAAACAATATAATTTAGGAAAAATCCTTATGATAGAGTGTTTTGGTAATTTAGGGACTAAATAAAGGTTTGTTGAATTGAACCAAATGTCCCTAATACAGATATCCTTTCAAAAGATTTGACAGTTATTCAACAAGATAACCCATCTCTACTATAATTTATACCATATTTTTCTATCTGGTTCACAAGTATATTAAGAAAGACTTTAGCAGAGACTCCTCTTAAATCCAATTATGTTATATTTATACCATGTCTACACTAAATATGAACTTACTACACTACACCAACCACTTTAAAAGGCCATTTGATATATTGAATACAGATCCAGCTGCAAATTCAGGAATGTATGAAGGAAAACATATTTATTAAGGGCTTAGTTTGTGTATTGTGCTGAGCCCTGGGGATACAAATAAAATAGTAAGACAGTTCCTATTTTCAAGGAACTTGCCATCTAATGAAAGAGGCAACTCATCTAGAAGATTTTGGTCAAAAAGAAACATTCCATGGTCTTCAGGGTGCAACAGCAAAGCACATAGTAATGCATCAAGTTAATGTCATTTTCACTGAAAAAATCCTATCATCTTCTGATATTGAATTACTTGACAGTTCTAAGGACTTGGGTGCCAAATACTTTCCCTTCTGAGTCTTTATTACCTGTGGCTGTAGCAGCTAAAGACACAACATAGTTGCCAGGACACATCTCCATGGACGTGTTTCCTAGGATAGTGGCTTTTGGGAGTTGGGCAGGAAAGCAGGATTGGTGGTCTAAAAGACACTGCTATTCCCAAAGCTGTTGGATATAGGATCCAAGATTATCTTCATCAGGATCAGAGGGAAGGTAGTGGAAGTGGTTTCCTATCTACAACAGAGGCTATCTCCTGTCTCTTCCTGAGGGAACTTCCCTGCTGCATCTAAATCACCTTCTGGTTCTATCTCCAACACTTACTAATTATTTGTCCCTGGGCAAGATCCTCTTGATGCTCTAGGCACTTCTTTATGACTATAAGTTGAAGAGAAGGTACCTATTTGCATCAGAAAAGGGAATTCCAGTTACTAATTAAATCACAAGTCCTAATTCTACTACTCTAGTAACTATGAAAGAAGAAAAATTTGGAATGACTCATTCTTAGTGAATACATATAAGCTTACTGTGGTCATTTCCCTTTTAGAGCTCACCTTTTCTTTAATGATCCCTTTTAGAATTCTTCCAGTAATCAATGTTAAGCTCATAAGTTTATAGTTTTAAGAGCCCATTTTCCTCCTATTTTTTGCAAATTGGGGCAGAACCTTTCTCTCTCACTCTCTCTTTCTCTTCTACTGGCAATTCTCCTGTTCCCACAGTTCATCAGAGGTCACTGACAACAGGGTCAAAATCTCCTACAAAAGTTCTTTCATTACCCTGGGACATCAGAGTTCTATGTCTGAAGTCTAAGAAGCATTGGTGGCAACGGGGTGTTCTCTCATGTATCTGGGTGATCAATGGGTCATAGCATGGGATGGATACTTGGAATCCTACATGGGCCTAGAGCATGGTTAAGTGTGGCAAACCAGAGGGAAAGGGGAAAGGCCAATGAGAATGTTCGGTCATTGATATGTGCTGACAGACTTGATCTGAGGTCAAGGTGACAGATGTGTCACCTTGAAAGGGACGTTCTAATCCCTCTCATAAATCCATTTCCTTTTTTTCTAGGGGACAAACATAAATTTCTTACCTGTAAGGAGAATACTATTCATGGCCCAGTGACAAGCTGCACTGTAAAATGGAAAGGCCACTGGACTTGGATTCAGAAAAAAACTTGGATTCCCTCAGATACTTACTGTCCAGTTGTTTATCAGTCATGTTCAACTCTTTGTAACCCCATTTGGGGTTTTCTTCACAAAGACATTGGAATGGTTTGCCATTTCTTTTTCTGTGACAGGTGAGGAAACTGAGGCAAATAGGGTTAAGTGACTTGCTCAGGATCACACAGTCCAGTGTCTGAGGCCAGATCTGAACTTAGGAAGATGAGTTTTCCTGACTTCAGGCCCAGCACTCTGTGAACTGGTACTGTACTATATATTATCTCATATTTTAGCACTTGGTTATAGTCTATGCCATTTCCCTCAATGATATTGTATCCCTCTCAGAGGTGCCATTTAGCTGTCCTCAAATACTTACTAGCTAGTGACTAAAGTTACCATGGGTACCTTAACCTTTCTGTGTCTCAGTTTCCTCATTTGTAAAATTAAAACACTGGATGTAATTGTTTTTTAAAATATCTTCCTCCTTAATATTAATGGTCCCCTGTTCCTATTCAAAGCCAAAATAATAGAGAGTTTGGAACTTCATTTTCAGAATCTCCTAATATTGAATTGTCTGATATCATTTATTTCATCCAGGAATGGGCTACTACAATTCAAAAAAACAAGCAACACTCCTTACAAGGAGTAACTGCCCCACCTGCTCCAGTTTATGCTCAAAATTATACTATAACATACTTTATTCTTTTAGCTTAAGACTTGTCCTAAGTTAGAACACAAACCTCCCAATTAAGCCTTGCCAATTATTGACCTTCAGTATAGATTCAGCTTATCAGTTCCTTGGAAAGTAGACTTTGATAAAAGAGAAAAATGAAGAGACCAGCAGTGGTCTGGGAAGCTGAATCCAATAGGTCAGGCTGCAGTACGAGACAAACTTCATCTCCTTCATGAGTTTAACTAAGTTCCAGCTCAATTTCATCTCATCTTCTCCAATCTCCCTTATAGTCCAATAAGTCCTTGACTGCATCCAGTAGAAGATGACTTCCTTGAGGACAGGGACTATTTTATTTTTCTCTTACATCCTCAGTACATTATCATCATCTGCTTTTTCTTCTTCATCATCTCCATCATTGTTATCATCATCATCTCCATCATCTTCATCATCATCATCATAGTTAACATTTATATAATACTTTTAAAGATTACAAATATTATCTCATTTTTATCCCAACAATAACCCTGAAAGACAAATGTTATGATTATTCCCATTTTTTAAGAAGAGGAACTGAGGCAGTGGTTAGGTGTCTTGTTCAGAGTCACACAGCCAGTAAGCATTTGATGCCAAATTTGGATTCTTCCTGACTTCAAATCCATTCCTCTCTCCAAGACACCAACTTTGTTTATTACTCTTCAGTCATTTTAGGTGGGTCCAACTTTTTGTGCCCCCATTTTGGAGTTTTCTTGGCAAAAAAACTAGAGTGATTTGCTATTTCCTTTTCTACCTCATTTGTCAGATGAGGAAACAAAACCAATAAGCCTTTTTTTCTTTCCCAAGAGCATCCTTTTAGCAAAGATCCAGGCCTTGCCCAGTTTCAGACTGGATTGGAGAGTGGAAGTAGAAGTGGGAGAAACAGATTCTTATCCTTTGGCAGGGGCATCATGACCTAAAGGGCCTGGTTCACTTTCCTGGCACCCTTGAGCCACCTCCACTCTTCCAGGAAATGAGAGAGCTCTGAGCCATGGCTTTAGAAGGCAAGCTGTGTGTATGTTCAAATTGGTGGGCTCAGCCACCAATCACCAGGCACCAGGTCCATTAACTAAGAATAAGCAGTAACATGTTTTAAGAAGGAATGAGGTCACAGAGCCCCTTCGGGGCTCTCCTCCCCCCCCCCCTCTCCTCTTCTAGTTAGCATTTAGAGGCTCAGCATTATTCTACCTTGGAGGAGGCTGCTTCAAACTAAGATTCTACAAAAGCAGCTTCAATAGCTGTAGCTGTTTTCTAAATCTTCTCCCACTCTCCATAGCTCCTTTCTTCCCTCTACAATCTCTCACTTCCCTGAAGGCCCCCAGGAAGGAATGGTGTTTAATCTTCCCAATCTAACACTTTCTCCTACCACTCCCAAACCTGGTCCTGGTGTTCTGGAGAGAGCAATTTTCTAACTGTCACCATAATCTTACTCTCCTCCCCTCTTCTGCCCCAGTCCCCAAAAAGGTTTTCTCATTCCTTTTTATATTTTTGCCCCTGCTGCCCTCCCCCTTTAAAATATTCAACCTCTCTGCTCTTCAACCATCCAAGTTTTCCAGGCCTAATTCCAAGTCCATCTGTCTTCTCTGATCACTCCAGTCAACAATGATGAAGCCCCTTCTAGAACAATATAGACTATATATTATCTCTTATATTTCAGCACTTGATTATAGTCTATGCCATTTCCTCTCAGAGCAGAGAGCTGCTCATATACAGTATATATGTGCTCTAGAGACACTGGTCTCCACCGTTCTTTCCAGGAAGCATAGCTTATCACCCTGGCCCAGGCATCTTCAGTGTCTCCCACATCATGAACTTTCTCTGTCTCCTCATCTGCTCCCTCTGGCTTCCCTGGCTTTCTTCGTCTCATCCAAAGTCCCATCTTGTTTAAATAGTCTTTAATCTTAGTGCTTATCTCCAATTTATCCTATATACATCTTGCTTGCACATAGTAGTTTGCATTTCATCTAGTTGGTGCTATGAATAGATAGTTGGGCCTGGATTCAGAAAAACCTGTATTCAAATGCAATCTCAGATAATTACTGACTATGTAATACTGGGTAAGTCACTTAACATGTTTTCCTTGGTTTCATCTATAAAATGGGGATAATAATAGCACCTACTTTCCAGGATTGTTATAAGAATGGAATGATATAATAATTATAAAGCATTTAGCATAGTACCTGGCAAATATTTTATACTTTGTAAATGTTAATTATTATTTATTAATGTCTTCCCTATGAATCATGAACTTCTTGAAATCTCTTAATTTCCTCTAGCTTCAGTTTCTTCATCTATAGAATGAAGGGACTGGACTAGATGACTTATAAGAGTCCTATCTTTAAATGTACAACCTTATGAACTCTAAAGGGTATGCCCTAAATTACACTTTAACACACTTTATTCTTTTAGCTTAAGATTTCCTGGGTTAGAATGCAAATCTTCCTATAAAGGAGTACCATTTAAGCTTTTTCAATTATTAATATTTCAGTGTAATTTTAGTTTATCAGTTCCTTAGAAAATAGGTTTTGATAAAGGAGAAAAATAAGGAGACTAACAGTGGTCTGGGAAAGCTGAACCAAACAGACAAGGGAGAGTATGAGACAAACTTTCACCTCCTTCATGAGTTTAGCTGAGTATCAGCTCAATTTCATTTCATCTTCTCCAATCCCCTGTGTAGCCCAATAAGCCCTTGAGTGCATCCAGGAGAATTTAACTCCATGAGGGTAATTGAGGGGTGGTGAGTTAGAGGGGTGTTTACCTCATTGTTCCAATGGGTCATAAAAGTGGCAGAATCTATTCTATGGAAGGTTAAAAGTTTGGTCAGACATTGAAGACACAAGATCATCTATCCCCTCCATCATTTTAATGGACTTCTCTTACCACTGGACTTTGTCAATGGAAGAGAGAATGAAACTGATGACTTTGTGCAATTCTGCCTTCCTTAAAATCCAGTCTATCCATTAGTCAAGACATTATCTAGATGTCATTGGTCCTCTTCAAAAGTGAAGAACAAATAGCACTAATTTCTACTCCTACATTTTCTATCTCTTAGTACATTATCTCTATCATGATATAACTAGATCATTCCACAGAAGTGTTTCTTTCTTAATAATCCTTGGCTCAGGCTGATAATATGAGTTCATGTTTTCCTAAATATACATTAACCCCAATCACTAGGAATAGCTGTTTCACTATGGAAAGTCCCCAATATGCAATCCCAGCAGTATATAATGAAAACCTGGCCTTGTCAAGGGCATCACTTGAGATCGAATTGTCACTACTCTGTCAGGAAGTAGAGAGATAGCATGCTTCATTAGCCATCCTTTGGAATCCTAGATAGTCATTGTTATTGATCATGGTTATTGTATTTTTCCAAGTTTTTTGTTTTTATAGGATTGTTGTTTTTCCATAAATTGTTCTCCTTTCATTATTTCTCATTTCATTATTCATTAGTTTAAAAAAACAAATCTTCAAAATTGTTCATTTTAATAATACTAATATTATAGTATAAATTGTCCTGCTTACTTCACTCTGTCAGTTCATAGATATCTTTCTATGTCCCTTTGAAATTATCTACTTACACATTTCATACAGAAAATAGTATTCCATTACATTCAAATACAACAACTTATTTGGCCAATTTCAATTATGGACGTTCCTTTAGTTTCCATATCTTTTTTTTTTTTTTTTTTTTTTTTGCTATCACAAAAAGAACAATTGTAACTATTTTTGTACATGCAGGGCCTTTTTCCTGTTTCTTTGGTCTTTGGTGGGGGGAGCCCTAGTGGTAGTATAGCTGGGTCAAAGGACATCCACTGTTTAGTAATTTTTTGGTATATAATCCAATTTGCTTTCCAGAATGGTTATATCTATTCACAAGCCCAACAACTGCATATCAACAGCTCCACCAATATTTGCCATTTTCCTTTTTCATTAACTTTACTAATCTGATGAGTATGAGGTAGAACATCAGAGTTATTTCTTCTCCTGCCTATTATTTAAGTTTTCTTGAGCTCAAAAAACATCTTACCCCAATTTTTTGTTGGCCCTGCCACACCAAAATTTGATTTGAGATATTATTTTAAAGCTGGGATCTTTGTCTTTATCAGAGAGTAGGGTACTATGTATATTTCCTTTTATATATTGTATCTCTCCCACTGATTGATTTATTTATTTTTAAATTTTTTTGCTGAGGCAATTGGAGTTAAGTGACTTGCCCAGGGTCATGCAGCCAAGAGATGGTAAGTGTCTGAGGTCAGATTTGAACTCAGGTTCTCCTTACTTCAGGGATGGTGCTCTATTCACTACACCAACTAACTGCCCCACCCCTCTCTTTTTTTAACTTGTATCAAATTGCTTTGAGAATTGATACTTTGCATCTAGGATTATTTCCATCTCTAAAATCTATGAGCCTATGAGCCTAGAAGTTCAAAGAAGAACATATTAGCTTATAATTATACAGTTAATACTTTAATTTAACTAATGATTAATACTTTAAAGATCATTAGAGGAGGCATGGCTTGTTGCTTTTTGAGACTGGGAAAAGAATCTGGTAGAGAGATGCTAGGAGAAGGCTGCCACATACCGAGAGAACAGGCAGCAATCTATTCATGAGATACAAATTTTGCATGCCAAAACATGGAAAAAAACTGTGTTTTCTTCATGAAATAGAACCAAAGTGACCATTGCAAAGTTCAAGAACCTCTTCATAAAATTCTATTCCAAGTGGTATGCTGCCTTGTGGTTCCTGAAAATAGAGAATATACTTGAAGGAGTAATTATGCAGAACCTGTTTATGTGAACCACAATTCTACTTCTGGGACCTCAGAGCCCAGATCAGCTGGTTTGCATTGTTCCTGACAGACTGTGCCAGTCTCCTCCTCACTTATCTGTTTTTATTATCACAATTTTCACAATTATCAGATATTTTCTTCTACATCTTCTTCATGCATCTTGTACAGAGAACACCCAACACAGTTCCCTGCCAATATACTTCTCCATGGTGCTGATGCCAGCTATTTGGCTGTGTAAAGTCCCCTTAGTAGCAAAGACAATATTAGTGAGCCAGGATTTAGCTTATTTCCCCATACTTTGCTGTGAGCCTTGAACTTGGGGGAGGCAAGATACTGTAACAATGGTGATTTCAAACCTTCCCCTCCCCACTTCCCTCTATCAGGGTAGGTGAGTAGCTAGGAGATAGTATTTGGAATAGACTAGAAGAAGCACCTTTTTTCCCTATAGTCTAATACCCTACCAGCACAAAACAGGAAGGATTTTGTTTTTTTACTTTCTCCTGGCACCAAAGCTTGCACATAGTAAGTGATTAATAAATGTTTGTCAACTTAAATCTTTTTTCTGCTATTTTCTAGATCCAATCCCCTACTCTACTCCTCTACATCTACCTCCACAACATGACATTGTTATAATGAGGAAGACACAGTTGATTGTGTCCAACCAGGCAAGGCCAACAGTCCTTTCCACGAAGCTAGATAGGTCTCCTCCAACAGGGATCAATTATTATCACAGCCAGAAGGGAGAACAACAAGCACTGGGTTGAAAATATAGTCACAGAAAAGTTGAGGTAAAGAAAATCTCCCAAAACTTAACTATTTGAGTCAATCAAATGAACAAGATGTAGATGGGAGTTATGAAGTAAATGGCTCCAACTAGGTTTGATGGGCAGGCACCTATAATGTGTGATTTGAAGGGTACTAGGAAAATTTATTTCCCTAAATATCTCCAAAATGTTAATACTTTAGTCAGTACTTTAGGTTAAGGTATGGTCCCTAGAAAAATGCAAATTGAGGAAGTATGGTATAGCATAAGGAACGCTAGACTCATAATAAGGATCCTACACTTGAGCTCAAGTTCCAGGCCAATTTGTAACTAGCTTCTGTGAATTTGGGTAAGTTATTTATTGCTTTGTGCCTCAGTTTTCTCATCTGTAAACTGAAGGACTTAGATTGATTTCTAAAGTTCCATTCCACTGTGTGCTGAAGGTGTTATATATGAGATCCATTAGCAAGTCTAGCATTAAAGTGGATTTGTTTGTTAGATTAGTTTGGAAACTAAAGGTCAAGGCCCTAAAGGGAAAGGATAAAGGATAGGTCCCATTCTGATGAGGGGAAAAGGAATAGAAAGGCCTGGAGCATAGAATTTACTGGAGAAACTGTAAACTTGAGAAAAGTGTCATAGTATTGCAGGAGAAGGGAAGGACTGGGCAGCCAGAGGGTATGTGAGAAAAGGGTATGGTCAGCTGGATAGTGCAGTGGGGTAGAGGACTGGGTCTGGAGTCAGGAAGATTTGAATTCAAATATGTCTTCACATACTTAATGGGCTATATGACCATGGCAAATCCCAGAAATTAATCTGCCTCCATTTCTTTAACTGTAAATTGAGGATAATAATAGCACCTACTTTCCAAGTTAATTGTAAGGATCAAATGAGAATATTTTACATGCTTAGCACAGTGTCTGGTACAGTAGGAGTTTAATAAATGATTGTTTCCTTCAGTCTTCATCATCATTCTGCTCCAATTCCTCATTCGCCTTCCAAATGGATAATCTTTCAAGGCTCCTCAGAAGCACCATCTTTTTTAAAGTCCTCTCATTCTATGATTCTGTTATTCTCCTAAGAGAGCAACAGGTCCTGTCTGAGCTGAAGCTGAAGATTCTATTATCACTTTCATTGAACCAACTCTAATCCAAGAAGAGAAGAAGATGATTAGAAGTCCCTTCCCCTGTACAGGTGGCCTAGGGAGTGCATTTCTATCTCGAAAAATGGAACTCTGCCCAAATCCCCTGGACATAGAGAGAAGGAACTAGGAGGCAAGATTTGGCTATAGTGACCAAAATATAAGCTATCAAATTGTTACCCCTCTCTCCATAGCTGTCTCAGTCCCAGGAACTCTAGAATCCTGGTCTTGTAGCTGTTGTGTTCAAACACGTATACTTCCTCCACTTCATCATGCACCCTGAGAATCTATTATCTGCCATTATACCTACCCCAACATATGGACTGATGGCTGATTAAACTAATCCTTGCTAATGTATAAATAGGAAAGGGTTAGAGGACCAGACATAGACATTGTTTTCTGGAGAAGTAGCAAAAGTAAAAATCTTTTCTCTGGCCCCCAAGGAGGGAGTGAGGTCAAAGAACTTTGGTTCCATTGGGGCCTCAGCTGCATACTGCCTGTGTGACTTTGAGCAATTTCTCAATCTCTTTGGGCCTCAGCAAATAATCTATAAAATAAAGAAGGTAGGTTATGTTGCCTCTACATTCCTTTTCAATTCTATATTTATGAAGAAGCAAGAAAATACAGCTCTCTCCCTTCTTTGCAAAGGTGGGGTACCATGGGTGTAGTACATTAAATATTCCATCAGATTTTGTTGATGATTATATAGCATCTTGTCTTCAGTTACCCACTCTTCCCATTCAGCATTCAAAGGTTTCAAGTTGGGACTCTGAAAGGAACAATTACTTTTAGATTCAAGGTACTCAATAGATAATACTCCTAAAATTCTATAGCTCATAGGTCCTATGACATTGTACACAACAACAGCAAGATTATACAATGATCAATTCTGAAGAATGTGGCTCTTTTCAACAAGATGATTTAGGCCAGTTCCTATGGTCTTGTGATGAAGAGAGACATCTACACCCAGAGAGAGAACTTTGGAGATTGAGTGTGGATCACAACATAACATTTTCACTTTTTAAATTGTTGATTGCTTGCATTTTGTTTCCTTTCTCATTTTTTCCTTTTTGATCTGATTTTTCTTGTGCAGAAATATCGATAGAAGGATTGCACATGTTTAACATATTGGATTACTTGATGTCTAGGAGAGGAGGTGGGGGAAGGAAGGGAAAAAATTTGAAACATAAGGTCTTGAAAGTGTAAATGTTGAAAATTATCTCTGCATATTCTTTGAAAATAAAAAGCTTTAATAATAAAAACAAAATAAAATAAATAGAAAGGAAGGAGGGCCAAGCATATAGGAAACTGAACTTTAATTGTGCCAATTCAGCAAATATCTGGTGGAAGTCAGAAAAAGGGTAATAATTCGAAGTAACTAAGTTTATTAACCTTGGCATAAATTCTCCAATTGATAAATGGTCAAAGGATATGAATAAACAATTTTCAAATGAAGAAATTAAAAGTATTTCTTTTTTTCATTCTATTTTTTAGGTTTTGCTAATTGAAGTTTTTTACTTTTAAAACCTATGCAAGGATAATGATAAGGAAAAGATAATGTTAAATCTTGGAGGGGATGTGGAAAACTGGAACATTAATACATTGTTGGTGGAGTTGTGAACTGATCCAACCATTCTTTGTTTCAAAAATAAAAAGCTTTAAGAAAAAAAAAAAAAAAAACTTGACATATATGCATCCAGACATCATGGACTGCCTTGAGGAAAGATAGGGAAAGGTCAGGGAGGAGAAGTAGAACTACAAGAGAAACTAGTTTTCACTGATCAACAAATATGAAGTATTATATAACCCTCAACTGTGATGAGAATGAGAATAAAGGTTTACCTTACACTAAGCATCTTCACAACTTCCATTTCTTTTTCCTTGTTCTTCTCTTCAGTGCCAAGCAGAAATGAATCTTAACCTTATTCCATTCAACAGTCCTTCAAATATTTGAATATAACTATGGAGTACCTATTTAGTATCTATCATCTTCTTCATCAGATCCTCATCTAACAAGATTTCTCCTTGATTCACTGTTCTGATCATCCACCTCTGGGCACTTTCTAATCTGTTGATATTTTTCCTAAAATGCAGGTCCCATCATTAAATGTGGTATTCCAGCTGTAGTCTGCCCAGGACAGAGAATAGCAGGATTTCTTGTCCCTCAGGGCCTGAGAAAGCTAAAGTCAGTCTTTTATAACATTAGCTTTCCTTTTTTCCCCTTTTCCTCTGGTTGAGTCATATTGAATTTAGATTCTACTAAATCTCTAAATCTTTTTCAGAAAAACTTCCATCAATCTAATACTTAATGTGCAACAAGAAAATGGTATTTATACACATATATTGTAACACACGTAAAATGTATGGGATTGCCTGTCATCGGGGGGAGGGAGTGGAGGGAGGGGGGGGATAATTTGGAAAAATGAATACAAGGGATAATATTATTTTAAAAAATTACTCATGCATATATACTGTGGGAAAAATTATAAATTAAAAAAAAAGAAAAGAAAAAGAAAAACTTCCATCAATCCAAACTTCCCCATCTTGTGTTTGTGAAGTAGATATTGCTGATGTAGTTATTCTAAGAATCTCTTCAAAATCCTCAAGGAAATAAGAATCAAAACATAAACATCTATCTCTCATTGATCCATGGTCATAGAGGCTAGTTTTATCAGAGATAATGCAAACGAGTGAATATTCTAAAAACTATAATATTTGGAATATGCTTTCCAGCATGGGACAACTAAGTGGTGCTGTCATGAAGACTCATCTCCCTGAATTCAAATCTGGCCTCAGATACTTACTAGAAAGGAGAAAGAAAAAGGAAGGAAGGAGGAGGAGGAGGAGGAGAAAAAGAAAGAAAGAAAGAAAGAAAGAAAGAAAGAAAGAAAGAAAGAAAGAAAGAAAGAAAGAAAGAAAGAAAGAAAGAAAGAAAGAAAGAAAGAAAGAAAGAAAGAAAGAAAGAAAGAAAGAAAGAAAGAAAGAGAGAGAAAGAGAGAGAGAAAGAAAGAGAGAAAGAAAGAGAGAGAAAGAAAGGAAGGAAGGAAGGAAAAAAAAGAAAGAAAGAAAGAAAGAGAGAGAGAAAGAAAGAGAGAGAAAGAAAGAAAGAGAGAGAGAGAGAAAGAAAGAAAGGAAGGAAGGAAGAAAAAGAAAGAAAGAAAGAAAGAAAGAAAGAAAGAAAGAAAGAAAGAAAGAAAGAAAGAAAGAAAGAAAGAAAGAAAGAAAGAAAGAAAGAAAGAAAGAAAGAAAGAAAGAAAGAAAGAAAGAAAGAAAGAAAGAAAGAAAGAGAGAGAGAGAGAGAGAGAGAGGGAGAGAGGGAGGGAGGGAGGGAGGAAGGAAGGAAGGAAGGAAGGAAGGAAGGAAGGAAGGAAGGAAGGAAGGAAGGAAGGAAGGAAGGAAGGAAGGAAGGAAGGAAGGAAGGAAGGAAGGAAGGAAGGAAAGAAGAAGAAAAGAACAACAAGAAGAAAGAAGAAAAGAACACACAGGAAGCACACGTGGCTCTGGATTTATAGGACTCTGTTCATGGTATCCTCACACTGTTGGTTACAGCATCTCTGTTGAGGTAAGTTATTTACCTGAGCTCCTTGATCCTGTTCCTTTCTACAGTTCAATTCCCTCTTGCTAGGGTTAATTCTCTCTTGTATTTATAGCTCTCTTCATTCTCTACTACCAGGGGTCATAATCCTCAAGCCTATCTCCTACCTTAATTCTTTTTCTTTTTCTATTCTCCTATTAGAATAGCAGCTTCGCTGCAAAATGCCATGATGATTAGAGGGTATAGTGGAGAAACAAAATCCCTCCCACATTGACCTCCATCCTCCAAGGAAAGAATGATTCACTCTTAAAATCTGGATTTGTCTGTCATAGTTGACTCTGTTCTCTGCTACCATGGATCATCTTTTACAACTATCTCAAAATTGTGTCCTGCTTTTTAAAGGTCATTAAGAATGTAACTTATCCTTGATCAGTCAATAGCTAGTTTGGTTTCTAATTTACCTCTTCATACTTCATAGAGGGATAACAGAGAATAATAGAAGTTTAAATATTAATGTCTTCTTGTCTCCATCCTCCCTCCTGTATATTTTCATAAACTAGGCTTGATCTGAGCTGTCTCAATAAAGTCTCTCCCACCCCTCCCACCTCTTTTACAGCTAATTTTGTCAAATTGCTTCCCCCTTCCTTTTAAAAGTCTTTATTAGATGGCTTTACTAGCCATCTTTATAGATAGGTATGATAAGTTACTTTGTTGAGGATGGTGACGGGCAGTGTGCTCACCCTATTGCCAATTTCAATTAAGCTCTCTATTCTTAATTTACTGCTAAATCCTCCTTCATATCTTTATTTATAATCATATGAAAATATGCTCTAAATCACTATTGATTAGAGAAATGCAAATTAAAACAACTCGGAGGTACCACTTTATACCTCTAATATTGGCTAAGATGACTAGAAAAGATAATGATGAATGTTGGAGGGGATATGGGAAAACTGACTAAAGCATTGTTGGTGGAATTGTGCAATGATCTAACCATTCTGGAGAGCAATTTAGAACTATGCCTAAAGGACTATAAAACTGTGCATATCCTTAGACCCAGCAGTGCCACCACTGTGTCTGTGTCCCAAGGAAATCATAAAGAAGGTAAAAGGACCCAAATGTGTAAATATGTTTGTAGCAGCTCTTTTGTGATAACAAATAATTGGTAAATGAGTAGATGCCCATCAATTGAGCCATAAGCTGTGATATATGAAGGTAATGGAATATTATTGTTTTATAAAAAAAATGATGAACAAGATGATTATAAAAAGGCCTGGGAAGATTTACATAAATTGATGCTGAGTGAAACAAGCATTATCAGGAATACATTGTACAAAATAACAGCAAGAATGTGCAATGATAAACTATGAAAGACTTGGTTGTCACTGGTTCAGTGATCCAAAGCAATCCCAGTAGACTTTGGACAAAAAATGCTATCTGCAACCAGAAAACAACTATGGAGAGTGAATTAAATCAACACATGGCATGTTCAGTTCTTTTTCTGTTTTTTTTTTTTTTCCTCTCCCATAGTTTTTCTCTTTTGTTCTGATTTTTTTTCTCCCAACATGATTCATAAAGAAATATGTACTTTAAAAATGTATATACATGTGTAACCATAAAATATAAAATAATAAAGAAAAAAGAAGGAAAGGAAGGAAAAGAGATAGTTTTGGAAATAAAGATGATCCAAAAAGAAAAGATATTAATAAAATTGCTTGTTTAAGTTTGACTTGAATAGCAATGTCCTTGGTTTAAGTTCTAGTTTGTGTTCCATTTAGTAGCTAGAACAGAGCGTTGAAAGTTGACCATCTTTGCATCTAACTATGTAAGAACCTAAGAATAGAATGTTAGGGCTGGGAAGATCCTAAAAGATCATCTGTTTTTAACATTATTTACAGTAAATTAAGAAAGAAGTTTCTTGCTTAAGATTTAACAATGGGTTAATATATGTGAAAGAGCCAAGGCTAGACTAAATGATTCATATATTTTGAGCTGAAAAAAAATTCAGAATCCACCTAGTTTATCACATCTTTCCTTTATAGAAAAGAAAACTGAGATCTAGGAAAGCTAGGAAGGTCCAGGGTCACACAGATAGTAAATATAAGAGTGTAAATTTCAATCCAGACTGGAATTCAGGTCTCCTGGTATATCTGGTATATATTCTTAGTATATCTATTTTTGTGGGTTATTATATCACCTTAACTTGTAATTTTAATGGTGTCAATTTTAGTCACCAATGCAGGAGTTCCTTAAATTACCAGAAAACCTGGTATTTTACTTATGCCCATAAAACCAGTCCTGGTGAGAAATAATGATAATGAACCAAAAGATGACTCAGCTGCAGTTGAGAAATGAAGCGAAAGATCCTGAGAGACAACACCTTGCTTAGGAGAGTACAGGGTTGATGGGTCAAGATCTAGAATGAGAAAGAGAATGCCCTGATGTTCCAGAACCTACTTTCTTCACTCCCAGTACAGGAGCCTTCCCACTTCTTGACACTGTCTTATTGAGAGGGAAAGAGGTACTATGCCCTTAAGTTAAAGTAGGAATCTTAGAAAAATTCTACTGAATTGTTTAGTTCCTTTTGAGAACTTAATCTAGACTCTGGGATTTCTTGCTTTTTATCTTTCTTCTTTTCTTTCTTTCTCCCTTTTATGTCTTTCTTTTTTCTATTTTTCTTTTCATTTCTTTCTTCCTTCCTTTTTTCTCTTCCTTCCTTTCTGTGTACTTTCCTTCCTCCTTTCTCTTTTTCTTCTTTTTCCTTCTTTCCTCTTTTTCTTCTTCCCTCTTCTTTTTATTTCCTTTTTCTCTTCTTTCTTTCCTTCTTTCTTTCTTTCCCTCTTCTGTCCATCCTTCTTTTCCTTCCTTCATTCTTCCTAGGTGTCTTTATTTTTATATTTTTATGTCACTTCTAGATATAGTTGGCACCCACGGTGAAACTTCAGTAATCATATCTAGTACATGTAGCATCCATACCCATATCTTCAGGGATATGAGGAAAGTTCATCCCCTCATCTCTACTCTGTAGCCAAGAAAAAATCTAATATAATTACACAGTGTTCATCCTTTAGAGCTGATTTACATTATTATCATCATTGTGTATATTACTATCATGGTTCTGATCATATTTACATAAATTCATATGTCTTCCAGTATTTCTCTGAATTCTTTATAGTCATTGTGTCTTATAAAGTAATAATATCTCATTAGATTCATATCAGTCAATAAATATTTATTAAGGATCTACTATTTACTAAGCACTGGGCTAAATGCCATAATTTATTCACCAATGCTCCAATCAATGGATAAGGTAATAGCTTTGCTAATTTTTTTTTTCTGAGACAATTGGAGTCAAATGACTTGCCCAGTGTCACACAGCTAGGAAGTGTTAAATGTCTGAGGTCACATTTGAACCCAAGCTTCACACTTTTTGAGCTCCTGTCTTCAGGGCTGGTGATCTAGCCACTGCACCACTAGCTGCCCCTGCTACCATTTCTTTAATCACAAAAAGATATTTTATTTGCAAAAATGTTTTTTGGACATGATAAATATTTGGCAGGAGAGACAAGGTGATGAGAAAAGAAATCAGATGGGCTTCTGAGGGTGGATTAGAGAAGCACACTGCTGAGCTCTCCTAACATTTCCCTCCAAACAACTTTAAAACAATGTCTTAAATCTATCCTGGTGTGGAAGAGCCAATGAAAGTTCAGAGTGAAACATTGTTCCATCCCAAGACAATATAGAAATTTGGAAAATCCTATGAAATGGCAGAGGAGGCTAACCCAGAGCTCACAGCAGGACCCAGACATTGTTTTTCTTCTCCCTTGCCTATATTCACTCCTGGCTGACATTCAAGGGCAAAGAAGAGCACTTTCTGTCAAAAGAGAGTGGAAGCCTTGAGGGGCAGTATCACTTCCAGTCCCAAGGGATCCGAGATCCTGAAGAACAGCATCAGTTACAATGAATGCAGATCAATTGAGCAGTGACCCCATCTCTCCCCAGATCACACCATAGTAGAAGCACCAAAAACTTCCAAACTCCCAGAATGAACTTGGAAAATAGCAATGTGAAAAAAGTGTGAAGCCAGAGACAGAGCCCCTCTCTACCTCACACCAAGAACAGAGCCCAACATTAACATAAAGTTCCAATTAAAAAATGGGGTGATAATAATAAAATTTGCATGAAAGAACAAAAAGTCAAGAATATCAAGGGAATTGATTAAAAATATATGAAGGAAGATGGCTTTGTATTACAAAGCATAAAAATTATTTGATAGTAAGAAATAATGTGGTGGTTCAGTGGAATAGATTTGGTACACAATACACAGTAGTAAATAACTATAGTAATCTAGTATTTGTTAAAGACAAAGATCCAAGTTTTAGGACAATAACTCATTGTTTGACAAAAACTACTGGAAAAACTAGAAAGTAATTTGGACAGGTTAAATACAGACTGACATTTCAATATTCATTTTTGTAAAACTATGTTTCAGATTCTTCTCCCTCCCTCCTTGCCTTATCTCCCCTTTCTCCAAGAAAGTATGTTACATATGTGCAATTACAGACTAATATCTCAAACTATATAGCAAGATAAGATCAAAATAAGTACGTGATTTAAACATAAAGAAGCACGGGATAATTTGTCTGTCAGAGCTATGGATGAGAAAAGAATTCATGACCAAACAAAAGATAAGACAACATTATGAGATAGAAAATGAGTAATTTTGATTACATTGAATTAGAAAAGGTTTTCATAAACAAAACAAATACAACCAAAATTAAAAGAAAAGCAGAAAACTGGAGAAATGATTTTTGCAACAAGTTTCTCTGATAAATGCCTCATTTCTCAAATATATTGGAAATTGAGCCAATTTTATTTTTTAAAGATTCCCCAATTAATAAATGGTCAAAGAATGGGAACAAGCAGTTTTCAGAAGAAATCAAATCTATCAATAAGATCAATTTTTCCAACATGGAAAACTTCTCTAAATCATTACTGATCAAAGAAATATAAATTAAAAACAACTCTGAGATACATTTCACACCTATCAGGTTAACTAAGAAAACAGAAAAGGGAAATTACAAATACCGGAGGGGATGTGGAAAAAGTGGGTCACTAATGCATTATTGGTGGATTTGCAAACTGATCCAACTGTTTGAAGAACAATTGAAAACTATGCCCAAAGGGCAATAAAACTGTATATTCAGTTTGTTATGAGAATCAAATGGGGTAACATACATGAAGTACTTTGAAAACCTTAAAGTACTACATAAATGTTAACTATTATTATTAGCTGTTACTGATTTTCCACTCCTGGAATTCTAGCAATTAGAGATTGTTTTGGGTTAACAAATCCTTCTTTTAAAATGAAAATACTCATGGGAAAGTTAGGAATTGTCACCCATTCATTCACTAAAATACCTTAGTCTGATGACTTAGTCCTTCCTCTTGACAGCTAGCTGAATTTTTAGGAAAAAGGAAAGGTGAGAAGAAAAGCACATTTGGAGCATAGGACAAGCTTGGATGAGCTTTCAAAGGTAGGGGCAGGGGAGAGACTTACATATGGTGAAAAGGACACATTGACTACCATGACCAAAAATAAAATTGGTCCGCTCAATATCTTAAAGCTGGTTGATCTATAACACTATCTAGGATATAAAAGAAAGCTGGTGGAGGAATTAGAACAAAGAAACAATTAAATTGGGATTGGGGTAGATTTAGGAAAGACTTCTTGAATGAAGTGAGTTTTACACCAGATTTTCAAAGGGGAAACATGGATTTGTATATAGGAGAATATTTCATGTACAAGGGATTTTATGAAACTGTCCGACTCAAGAGGGCTTATTTCATCTACTGCCTCCTCTATCTTTCCCCATCTTTGCTATACATACAATACATGACATAGCATAACATGTGTGTAAGTGTATGCATAGATACATATTCTATCTCTAGTTTCAGGAACAAAACAATACTTATTTAAGGTCACAGAGAATCCATTCTCCTTCAGTAGGGAGGGGGACTGAATGACAATACTTAATCCCTTGGGATTCTCAGGGAGTGAGTCCAAAAGAATAAGACAAATCAGTAATGTATTATTATTGAATTATTATTGGAATAGTAATAATCCATATTTATATAGCAACTTAACATCTGAAAGCACTTTTCTTTACCAAATCTGTGAGGCAAACAGTAAAGATATTATTGTCACTTTTGCAGGTAAGGAAATTCAAAGGCTTAGAGAAGTGTAAATGACTTGCCCTTCCTGAGTCACAGGATTGGTAAGGATTGTACCTAAAATATGAGAACACATTCTATAACCAGTAATTTCTACTACATCATTCTGCCTCTCGTTATTTATTTAATTCAACAAACATTGATTAAATATTTCCTAGATTCTAGGAAGTGGAAGCACAAAATAATTCCTGCCCTCAAAAAGCTTATATTCCATTGAGGAGAGCCACATAAATAAAAAAGAGGTAACCTGAGAAAGTTGAGGGCATGTTGAGATAAAACAAGTGACTCCTAAGCTTTATCTGGGAGGAAAATAAGGATTTCAAAGACGAGGAAGGAATGTATTCCAGGAATTCAGGAGAGACTGTGTAAATACATTAATGTCAAAGGTGGCATGTGGAATTCACAAAATGGATAATAGATTTTGGGCTGGAAATTGTATGTGAGAGAAATAATATGAAATAGTCTGCAAACGGAGGTTTCCTGAGGGCCCTAAATACCAAATTAAAATTTCTGTGTTTTACCTTAAACCCCATAGGGAGCCACTAAAGGTTTTTGAACAGAGGTCTAACATGATCAGACCTGTGGTTCAGAAACATTATTTTTTGCAGCTATATAAAGAAGGATTAGAGAATGGAGAGAGACTAAAAGCAAAGAGACCAATTAGGAGCCTACTTCAGTAGTCCAGGCAAAAAAGGTGAGATGTAATTAGGAACTGAAGAAGGGTAGTAGCTGAATGAGTGAAAAACAAGGAAGAAAACTTCACAGATGTTGTGCAGAGTGAATCAACAAGACTTGGCTTTAACTGAAGGCAGATGATGGGGGGGAAGGGAAATAGTCAAGGATGATTCTAAAATTTTAAATCAGAGTGTCTGGGAGGATGATACCATGCTACATGGAAACAGAGACATTTGAAGAGGGCTAGAATACAGGGAAAGATGCTGAGGTCCATTTTGGACATGATGAATTTGAGGTGCTGGTGAGATATCCAGGAGGAAATAATATTATTCGTACTTTTTTTACATTTTTAGGGCAATCAGGATCACACAGGTAATAAGTGTCTGAGGCCAGATTTGAACTCGATTCCTCCTGACATCAAGGCTGGTGTTCTATTCACTGCATCACCTAGATGCCCCTGTACAATGCTTTAAGATTTATAGACCACTTCACATACATTATTTCATTTGCACTTCATGAGAATGTATAGGTAATCCAGGATAGGGTTCAGTTGAGAGATATTCATGCTTACAGAATAAGGGATGGAAACTTCAAAAGGACAGTCAGATAAGAGACAAATGAGGAAGTATCTCAGAAACCAAGGAGTGATACTATTCAGGACAAGAAAGTAGCCAAGAGTGGCAAAAGCTTCAAAGAGAACAATTTGATTGGATAAGGATCTACAATAGGTTATGAGAGGTCAGTTAAGAAGTCATTGGTAATCTTAAAAAAGAGCAATTTCAATAAAGTGATGGGATCAGAAGCCAGATTGTTGAGGTATCAAAAGGTAAGTGGGAGATAAGGAAGTCAAAGCAATGAATATAAATAACTTTTTCTAGGGGTTTGTCTTTGAAAGGAAGAGGAGCAAGTAAGGAGGAGAGAATACATTCCAAGAATGGAGAAGAACCAAGAAGACATAGGAAAGTCAAAAGATTTTTTTTTTCCCTTAATGGATATAGGAAAGCTGAATGTAAGCCTCAGAGAAAGAATCAATAAATAAGAAAAAGATATGGTTTGGTGGAGAAAAAGAGAGAATGGTAGGGAATTGTCCCATACATGGCAATAGGTTCCAGGTTGAGAAAGCTTCCATCTCTAGAGGGCTAGAGGGGACAGGGCTAGATCACACCTCCACCTTGTTTTCTGTAAGATTTCACATGATGCTTATGAAGGAGCACTGGAAAGTGCACTTGAATGGAACAGCTTACTCAGTATTATTGAGCAAACTAGGCCTATTGTTTTATCAATATCCTTAAGCTATTTATATCAGTGAACAGTCTGAATTTTATACAAATCAATTAACAAAAAAAAAATACATCACAACAGTCTAAGTTAGTTTTGGGCATATGATATAATGACAAAGTCCATGTGCAATTGCCATTTTTCTGAGTTTCTCTAGGAGTTACCTCATTTATTCACTCAGAAGCCATAATATCCTTAAGTTAAGAGCTCTGAAATTTAGATAGAACAGAGGGCCACTGTTATGTGATATGTGACTGAAGAACATCAGAAACTACCTCATATCATCTTCCTCCTGCCCTTGAAACTGTAGAGGGACCATCTACCTGGACATTCCATCATTAGAGATTCATCCTTTTGAGTCAAGGATTGATCTCTCTTTGTAACTTCCTTCTAGGGAAATAATTCATAAAAATACCCCCTTGGGGAAAGGGACCCACATGTGCAAAAATGTGGCAGCCCTTTTTGTTGTAGCAAGAAACTGAGTGGATACCCATCATTAGTTATGGTATATGAATGTTATGGAATATTATTATGCTATAAGGCACAACCAGCAGGATGATTTCAGAGAGGTCTGGAGAGACTTACATGAACTGATGCTAAGTGAAATGAGCAGAACCAGGAGATAATTGTACATGGCAACAAGATTATACAATGATCAATCTTGATGCACATGGCTCTATCCAACAATGAGATGATTCAAACCAGTTCCAATTGTTCAGTGATAAAGAGATATATACCCAGAGAGAGGACTATGGGAACAGAGTGTGGTTCACAACATAGCATTTTCACTCTTCATTATTGCTTGCTGCTGCTTTTTTACTTTTTTGATTTGATTTTTTCTTGTGCTGCATAATAATTGTATAAATATGTAAGCATATATTGGATTTAACATATATTTCTACCATCTTTAACATAAAAAAGAAAATGCCCTCTTGGAGGAATAATGCATTTAATTCACAAACTGTGAAGAGAAAAGGATGCTACTGAGGAAAGAATGGGGAAAGAGAAAGAAAGGGAAGAAGAAAAGTATCAAGAAAGCCATAGCCTATATAAGTTTGCCCAGGATTATTCCTAAGTTTACCTAGGATTGTTTTTTGTTTTAATTTATACAGGTTTAAAGGTGGAAAGAAATTCAGAGGTCATAAGATTTAATCCTATCATTCTATAGATAAAGAAACTTAGGTTCAGGAATGTTAAAGGATTTGCCAAGGGATTTGAACCCAGGTTTTTTAATCTAAAGCCCAAGATCTTTCTACTGTACCAGCTATTTCAAGTTTTTTTGTGAGTATGCAGACAGAGCTGGATACCTCATAAATTTAAGACAATAAAATGCTGACACAGAAGTGGGAAAGAGTGAAGATCACACCCACTTCCCCTGCTCTCTCATAACTCTTTCCCTTTCTTGTCCCCCAGCCTTCCATGTTGTTGTTCTCTGTAACTTTGACTGCCATGCCTCTTTGTGTTGTTGGTCAGCTCCCCCTCCTCTGCATGCATTAACTGGAATTCTCCAGGGCTGAGAGACACAGCCTGAGTTGACATAAACATTGAGAGGGCCTTCCAGAAACATGCAGAAGGCCAAGGCCTCTGTCCCAGAGAAGGCTTGGCAGGGCCTTTGTCCTTGTCACGTGCAATGAATGAGAAAGGAAACCTGGAGGACTTGGCACAGAGGGCTGGAAAGCTGGTTCTGTCACTCTCAGGTCCTGCCTATGCCTATTTCCTGAGGGAGAAGGGGCTAACAGCAGCTCATTAACTCTACAGTGGGTGATTGGCTAGATAACTTCATTGTTTGACAGCCTGGGCATTGGGAACATTTTTTTTTTCCATTTTATTTCTTAATTCTGAATTAAACAGTCTCCACTCCATTAATATTTCTATATAAATAGCAAAATATAACAAGTATTACATATAAAATTATGAAATTCTACTTTATTCATTCCACTTGCTTTTCAATTGGGTAGATCTAGAAACCCTACAGGGATATCCTGACATGCTAGCTCTTTTCCTTCACCTTCATCATTCTGTGGCCAAAGAGTATGGTGGATAAAAATATTGATGACTGGAAATGAGAAGGCAATGTGAATTCCTGTGTCTTCACTACTGGTGGGACTGTGTATGGCTCAAGGTGGGGAGAGAGGGGGAAAGGAAACTGGATTATGTTTGCATGTGCAACCATATGTATCTTAATTGGGAGAAGTAAGGGAGAGAATGAAAGAGCATTTATTTACTCTAGCTAATCAATTTATTTTATCCAATCAGTTAATCTAATAAATTAACTCCTTCCAAGGAAAGAGATTTACAAGATACCATATGAATATTTTAACCAGGATCTCTGAAGAAAGTACCCCTTGTCTTTGTTGCCCAATACAGAGAAGAGAGGAATTTCAGTAAAAAACAACTGGCCATTGCAGATGTTGGGCAAGGGAGTTCCTTGCCCCTTAAGCAACAGTTAACCATAACCACCTAACTTATTCCTTTTTATAACACATAGTTTGCTATTTGAACAAATGTTTCCCTTTGTATGCTTCATAAATAACATTTGACAAAAAACAGTCACTGACCTGGCTTCCAGGAGATTGGGTGATAAGATTGTCCCAGGATTCCCTTTAGAAAGGAAATTGGAAGATAAATACCTCCTGAGTAGAAGACTTTTCCCAATTCACCCAAAAGAAAATTGGCAGAACAGGATGATTTCAGAAAGGCCTGGAGAGACTTATATGAACTGATGCTGAGTGAAATGAGTAGGACCAAGAGATCATTATAAACTTTAACAACAATACTATATGATGATCAGTTCTGATGGATGAGGCCCTCTTCAACAATGAAATGAACCAGCTACACCCAGCGAAAGAACTCTAAGAGATGACTATGAACCACTACGTAGAATTCCTAATCCCTCTATTTTTTTGTCCACCTGCATTTTTCATTTCCTTCATAGGCTAATTTTACACTATTTCAAAGTCTGATTCTTTTTGTAGAGCAAAATAACTGTATGGATATGTATACATATATTGTATTTAATGTATACTTTAATATATTTAACATGTATTTGGTTAACCTGTCATCTGAGGGAGGGGAAGAAGGGGGAAAATTGGAACAAAAGGTTTAGCAGTTGTCAATGCTGTAAAATTACCCATGCATATATCTGGTAAATAAAAAGCTATAATTAAAAAAAAAAAAAAAAAAAAAAGACAAAGAAAACCGGCAGAAGCATACCTAGGTTAATTGTATAGGAAAATGTGCGGAGGCAGGAGCATGTAGCAAAGAGGTATTGTCTGAGGAATCAACATATTTCTCATTCAATTCATACAATTCATAATGGTGGCCACAGCATGAATCACCCTTACTATTAAGGCATGCTTCCAGCAGTGGGTGTTTTGCCTACATGTCCTGCAAGTCTAGCACCTGGGCGAGAGCAGCCAGGATGAGTCAAGTCAAAATGTGGTCTTTCAAGAGAGGGATATGAAGATGAAGCAACAAAATTAGAGAGGAAAAAAATGGTCATGGAAGCGATGGCAATGCTTTTAATGAGAACTTTCCTTGTTCACACAGTGTTAAATTTCAGCTGTGCTGGGTTCCAGGAATCATGAAGACAAATTTTGCCCCCCAGTTGGAGAATATGGAATTTTTCAGACATTGAGGAAGCGACTCCCTGCAGATTTCCAGACTTCAGCCCCTTCTCTTTAGGACCCTGAGGCTTCACTATTGTCTCCCAAGTGCTAGAATATTAGCATTTGTCCACTAGAGATGTGATTACACAACTTCTGGTCCTTTACTTGGTATTTGGAATCAATGAATAGCTCAAGGAAGTGGGGACCCTAAGACTCACTTCTCCTTTTATGGGTTGCAGTGTGGAAAATGAGTGATAATAGAGCATAGTATCTTGATTTTCTAAGTTAAATTGTCAATTATGTTTATTATAAGTAAATTGTTATTTAACAAGTATATAAGTAATTACTAAATTACATTTATAATTAGTTTCATTGTAATATGTGAATTTTATTTAGTTTTGGGAAAAAAATTCAGAGGAAAATTAATTTGAGAAGATATGAAAATAAACCAAGCATTAAGTAGCTTAGGGATGCAATAAAAGCATAGAAAGTTAGAACTGGAAGGGAATAATCCAACCTCCTCATTTTACAAAGCAATTACTAGGAGGTAATGATAGTCACTCCCCTGGACTTTTCCACACATGAAGATTTGTCTGCTGGCCCTTTCTCACGCTTGCCTGTTGTTCCACCATATCAGACTGAAGTGTAGAAGCCAGGTCAACTTGACATCTAGGGGATGTGGATTATTGTGTATTTATCTAACAAGAAACAGCTTTTCTTGAATGCCAGCCTCTAGCAAACCCAACCTCTTCTATGAATTTTCTATATTTCACTGGGCCTTAATCATATATCTTTGGAATGAAATGTAGTATGAAAGTTCTTCCCCATTCCCTGAAAGAGACAAGATGTTTTCAACTGCATATGTTTGCTTTATTCTTGGCACAGAATCAGTGAAAGCAATAAACAATCAATCAAAAAAGCATCTATTAATTGTCTCCTCAGTGACAGGCACTGGAACTGAGAGATTCAAAAACAAAAATGAAATGTAAGATATATGCCCATATATAAGATTATATATGAGAGAACTGACCAAATACATAGTTGCAGTTCAAGAGTGATATAGACAGCTATGATCTAAGGCAAGAGGCTCTTTACTTTTTTATGTGTTCTTATCCCATTCAAGTAGCAGTCTGTGGGTCCTTTCTCTGAAGGCTTACATAGAAATTTGTAAAGGGCTGAAACTCTGATTTGATGCACTGAGGTTGGATAACAGAGCACTTAAGACTGTTTACTTATTGGACAATACTCTATTAGCATATGCTTGGAAAATGGCCCTTCCCACTATTGTGTGCTGGCTCAATAATTGGTGTATACAGAGAGAAGGGTATAGGGGGTGGAATAAGACTAGCCAGAGTTACTTTTTGGCGGTAGACAAAGAGGAGAGGTCATAGAGATCCTGCATCCATCCAATTCACTTCTACCCATAAAGACCAAGAATAAAGAACAAGGACTTTTGCTTATCCTGACTCCGACTGATTCTAAGGTATCCAGGGTACTAACTTGGTCTTCACAGAAATTCAAATATGTTGAAATATAGTTATCAATTAAAAAAAAAAAAAAACAAGTTCACAGACTTCAAGTTGAGAACCTCCTGATCAAAGATCTAGCTTGCCTCTTGAATAGGAGGAGAGCTGAGGGCCATCTCTGCATGACCAGCATGCTAGATGGAAGGGGAGAAAGAAGGGTTTCCAGGACAGCCAAGGGTTTCCCCTTGATATCCAAGAGAGCTATCAAGATAGAATTATTTCTATCTGCCAATCCTCTGAGCCAAAGGCATAACAGGGTCAACACAAATGCTACTTTTCTGGTCACTCTTCAGGGGGAAGGTAGCCCTTTCTCAAAGTTCTCTCTCTCCACCAAATAATGGTTACACAAAGAACAATAATAACTAATAATGAACAAGTAATAATTAGAGAAATTCCACTAATTAGAATAAACCAAAGAATATACCAATGAATAAAATAAGGTCTCAGCCTTAGGAGAGAGGAGAGAGGAAAAAGGACCAGAGAATGTTCAGTTCACAGAAATCTATCAAATCTCAAACAAGTCCTGGGATGTGATGGGGTTGACTTCCCTATGCACATCACTCATGCTAAATAAAGTCTTTCTCTCTTTCCCCTACCTCCCCAGAGCTCCATAAGTGTCTGGAATCAGTCACTAGCACAGGCAGTCAGTATCACACTCCATATTTTCTCTGCCTATTAGGAGTCACAAGTCTCTTTGCCTTTTCAACAAATAACACTGGGAAGTATTACCCCTACCCCATCCAGGTGAGTACCAGGTCATAGAAATAATATATAACAAAAGACCTGCAGCACAATTCTGATCCCACACTTTGCAACCACTTTCCAGACCCAGGGAGTACATGAGTTGTTCAGAACCACAGTTTGGGAAAGCACACTGTCAATTGTGTTTGGTGCCCAAAGCCACTTCAGATGTGACTAGATAGAGGAGTGTACTCAGCTCAGAAAGTGACCCACAAACACAGGAGGGTCAGTCTTTAGAGGAAAACTCAGGAATACAGGACCTGAGATCTGAAGGATTTATTAAGAGACAGAGGTCACACAGAGGACGTAGGAGAAGTCAAAACTCCCCCTGACATCTTGTCCCATCTCTGTCAAAGACCCCTTGCAACTTCTCAGTACTTACAACTTGCCAAATAAGGAAAAGTGATCTCAATGACTGGCCCAGAGAAGTAGGGACCTGTTGATGCTATGCTGCTGTGACGTCTCTCTAACCCTGGCACCTCTCTTATGATGATCAATTCTGATGGACATGGCTCTTTTCAACAATGAGATGATTCAGGCCAGTTCCATTGGTTTTGTGATGGAGAGAGCCATCTGTACACAAAGAGAGGACTGTGAGAACTAAGTATCACAACACATTATTTTCACCTTTTTGTTGTTTACTGCATTTTATTTTGTTTTTCTCATTTTTTTCCTTTTGATCTGATTTTTTTGTGCAGAATGATATTTGTGGAAATATGTATAGAGGAATTGCACATGTTTAACACATATTGGATTACTTGCCATCTAGAGGAGGGAGTGCCATCTAGGAGGGGAAGAGAGAAAGGAAAAAAATTTGGAATATAAGGTTTTGCAATTATGAATATTGAAAGTTATCTATGCATATATTTTGAAAATAAAAAGTTTTAATAATAAATAAATAAAAAGAAATATAGGTTTAAAAAAAGAACATATTCAGAATTGAACTAGCCTAGCACTCAAGATCTAGTGTTTTCTCCATACCCAATCAATCTATTCATCTGTTCAAAGAATCTTAGCTCTCAAAGCTGAAAGGAACCTTAGAGAAACCTTTTTTCTCACTTTGGTCCAGTCCCTGTGCATTAGCTAAGTAAGATATAATTATCTCCTTCTTAAAAATGCAGCCCTTGAGTGCTTAAGAAGGCTCAGTTGCTACCCTCAAGATGTTTACAGAGTAATACTCATGGAACAAGTAGAGAACAGTACAAGACAGAATGTTATCAAATGTCCTAATGAGTAAATAGTATAGATGTTTTCTGAATTAAGAGCATGGAGTGAGCAGATGTAGATGGTAATAGTCAGAGAAGACTTCATAGAAACCAAATGATAAATAAGTGCCTTGCAAACTTTAAAGTATTGCATAAATGTAGGTCACACTTGATATTATCATCTCCCCTTGATATTATAATTATCTAGTCCTTTGCTGCTTTCATGACTTAACTCACATGATCTATATGCCTTCTTTAGAGGCATTTAGTGGCACAGTAGACAGAGCACCCCGCCCAGAGTAAGAACTGAGTTCAAATCTGTCCTCAAGACATTTACTGGCTGTGTGAACCTGGGCAAGTCACTTACTCTGCATCTGCCTCAGTTTTCTCAACTGTAAAATGGCTATAATAATAGCAGCTTACCTCCCAAAGTGGATGTGAAAATTAAATGTGAAGGTATGTGTAAGGCATTTAGCAGGTGATATATAAATATTGATTCCTTTAGCTTTCTCCATACCCAGAAGCATTTTTCATTCTTTCCTCAAGATCCACCTCAGATATAAAGTCTTCTCTAAAGCTTTACCTGCTTCTTGAAGGGGGACAATTCATCTTTATATTCCCAGTCCTTGGCATTGTGTTTATAATAGGCATTTAATCACTGTAAAGCAGTACTCCCATACTCCTTCTGAACTTTGGGCTTGTTTCATCTTCATGAGAAAGGGCCAATTAGGATGGTAGCCTCAGACTCTTACCTTGGTCCTAGGCTTGGCAGTCTGTACTTCTTTCTACCTTCTTATTAATATAGGAGAAGAAAAAGGCTTGGGGCGTGAAAACTAGAGATGTCCAAACTCCAGAACTGTAAGGTAGTTTTAAGTAATAGTCATTACCTGGTTTACAGCCTATCCTTTAAAGACTGAAAATTGGGATTCATTTAGAATGCTCACCAAAAGCTAGAAGGAGGTGCCTGAGCAGGAAGGGCAAAGGAAGAAGGAAAGTATGCGTTCCTGGATCAGGAAAAGAAATCCTAAGAAAAGACTCTGAGAGCCTCAGCCACCTGGAAGGACCCTATTCCCTGTTCTAAAGAATAAAGACTCTTCTGCTAAGGAGATGAGAGACCACAACAACCAAGATCCTTAGAAACAAAAGAAGTAAGATTTTTTGTTGGTTCCTAGGCAAGCATTTCCTTTCCTTTCTAAGAAAACATCTGGCTACAAGTTGATAGAGGCTGAACGCTCCTGCTCTTTCCTTGAGGAAAAGAAAGCCACGAATTTCAGCAACAGACAGTCTAGCAAAGCAGAGTCTGGCAGAGACTGAGTTCTGTGAGGCAGCAAAGGGCAGCTACCTAGCCTGGCATAGTATGCATTGGAGACTGCCAACAAGGCAGACCAGTAGGGAGCAGGCTCAGTGGAGGCGTTATTATCCCTAGATATCAAAAGCCCTGTGATGTGGAAGCATGAGTTTCTTCTCTATGCGGGCTCTTGGCCATAAATCCTCCCTATATGGCATGTATATTTGTAGGAGAGCAAAGGATTTATGAGGGAAATATTTCATTATCATTTTTATACCCTACCATTTCTTTAAATATATTTGCTTTTAATTAATTATATCCTCTGACTATTAAAAGTGAAAACAGGAGTGGGAAAAGGGAGGAAAGCTCATAAGCCATGGTTTTAGGGGATGTTTACCTACAAATAGCCTTGAACCTGGTATAATCATCTCCTAGAGGACCCACCAGGAGATTTGAAGGGTTCCCCAGGCAATATATAAGTGTTTATTGAATTAGGTTGTATTACATGTAAATGAATGGAAGAGATATGTCCTGAGTCATGAAGGCTAGCATGATATCAATTGGCAGACTAGACAGCAGAAGGCATGAGCAAGGGTAGAGAAGCAGAAATGAAAATGGAGTATAGTGTGATGGCATGTAAGGGGGACAGTGAGGAGACAGACCTGACTGGAACAGAGAATGAGGCAGCTGGGCAGGAGGGGGAGAGAGACAAGGGAACAGTAGGGGATCAGGCTGTCTAGGTCAAACTGTCTAGGTCAGGTTGGCCACACTGTGAAGGGCTTTGGACTAATTGCTTACTCAGTCAAGAGGAAGAAAGGAAATAGCTAATGTGACCAAAGCCAAGAAACGAATGAGCCTCAGTGAGCCTTTGTCAAATTCAGGGTGAATCCTTGCCCTCATTAACAATGGAACATGGAGATGAACCTCTGCAGAAGAGAGTGGAAGATTTCATGCTCAGGAAAACTTTGCCTGGCTAATCTGGTAACCTTTCAGTCCAAAGAAACATTCATACTTCAGCAGGTTTAGTGAGTGGAGTTATTGGAGTTGTGAGTTTGAAGGTGGGAAGATGAAGAAGAAACAAACATATGCAATATGCTTGGCAATGTGGTAAACACTTTGCAAATATCTCTTTAATTTTCACAATTTTGGTAGGTAGATACTATTATTATCCCTACTTTATAGTTTAAAAAACTGCAGCAGATAGAGTGACCTGTTTAGGGGCTAGTAAATGTCTAATGCCAGATTTAGAGTCAGGTCTTCCTAGCTTCTAGCCCAACACTCTATCCACTATGCCACCTGGCTGAGAAAGAGGTGAGCCATTCAGATCCATGGACAGATTAATGAGGGGGTAGCATGCCCTCATTGGTAGTCTTATAGCTTGCATGCTATTAATCTGAAGTTCCCAGGGGTTCACATTTCAGACACAAAGGCAAAAACATTACAAAGAATATTAGCCTGCATTTTTGTGCTTTGTATTTTCACTCTTACTATTGAATTTCAATTTTATAACTCATCTTTAACATGGCCTATATCATGGGTTCTTAAATGGGAATACACAGACCTCCAAGATATCTGTGGATAGATTTCAGGGAGTCCAGGAACTTGGATGGGGAAAAAAATGACATTTTTATTTTCATTAACTTCTAGCAAAAACTTAACATCTCTTTCAATTATGATTTTTAAAGTATTTTGAGAAGTATAAGAATAAATTGCCAAAGCAATTCATGACACAAAAAAGGTCAAGAAATGTCCTAAGATGACCTCCACAAGTTTCAAGTTATGATAGTCTATCCTTAGATGTGAATCAATTTGACAAATGCAGAAAACTAAGGTCTGAAGAAATAAAAGATATTTATTCTACCTGGAAAATCATCTGGCCCAACTTCCTTACTTAAGAGATGAAAAAACTAAGGTCCAAAGAAATTATCAATTTGCCCAAAGTCACATGGATCATAGATATCATTGATGATTAGAATTCAGGTTTTCTGATTCGAAAATTAAAGCTTTCCTTTATATCATGCTGACTCCTGCCAAATTCCCAGTCTAGTGATACTCTGAGATATCAAAGCCTACATCCCCGTATTCACCTCCCAATCTCCATTCTTTTTTATCTTCCCTAGAAGATCTCTTAAATATGATAGACTTTTGAGTGTTCCCTCTCTGGAATAGACTCGTTTCTGGGATCAGGGACCTTTGGATCTTTCCCTCCATGTTATACTGCTATCATCATTTTTCTGAACTTGCCTCCACTCTCCCTTAGGCAAGGTTTCTTTCCTCCTCTCTCTCTCCTGATTCTGCCTATTTACAGAAGGTTCCATGAATGGAAAACTCTTCTCTGTCCCCAAGTTCATTCCCTGATAGCCAGTTGTTACAAATCCAGTTTTGTTTCTTATGAGATAGACACCTTCTGACTTATACCATAGGGCTTTACCCAAAAGCTTCTTTTGCAAGTGATCAGAGAGGATAGGCATTGGATGGAATCCAGGTAATTCTACTTATGTAACGTGGAGGTTGGGACTATGAGGAAGGCATGGACATCGAATAGGGGCCCAAGGGATCTCTTCAGAGAAGTAGTGGAGAGAACCTGACAGCACAGGTTAATCTTGGTTTAACCAGTTATGACTTAAAAATACAGTTTGCCTATGCTCAAAAAGTTATCGGACTCTTTGACCCAGCAGTGTTACTACTGGGCTTATATCCCAAAGAGATCTTAAAGAAGGGAAAGGGACCTGTATGTGCAAGAATGTTTGTGGCAGCCCTCTTTGTGGTGTCCAGAAACTGGAAACTGGGTGGATGCCCCTCAATTGGAGATTGGCTGAAAAAATTGTGGTATATGAATATTATGGAATATTATTGTTCTGTAAGAAATGACCAGCAGGATGATTTCAGAAAGTCCTGGAGAGACTTACATGAACTGATGCTGAGTGAAATGAGCAGGACCAGGAGATCATTATATACTTCAACAACAGTACTATATGAGGATCAATTCTGATGGACGTGGCCATCTCCAACAATGAGATGAACCAAATCAGTTCCAATAGAGCAGTAATGAACTGAACCAGCTACACCCAGCGAAAGAACTCTGGGAGTTGACTATGAACCACTACATAGAATTCCCAATCCCTCTATTTTTTGTCTGCCTACATTTTTTATTTCCTTCACAGGCTAATTGAACACTATTTCAAAGTCCAATTCCTTTTGTATAGCAAAACAACTGTTTGAACATGTATACATATATTGTATTTAATTTAATTTATACTTTATACTTTAACATATTTAACATTGGCCAACCTGCCATGGGGGGGGGGGGAAGAAGGGAAAAAATTAGAACAAAAGGTATGACAATTGTCAATGTTGTAAAATTACCCATGCATATATGGTAAATAAAAACTATTAATAAAAAAAGAGGAAGTTTAAAAAAAAATACAGTTCACCCCTACAGATAAATTGGGTGGGCAAGTCTTGTCTTTAGAGAAGGATTTTTCATTTTGCAAAGGAATTTGCAACATAGTTCCTTTAAATAAAAAGTACCTTCATTCAATTAAAACAGACGACTTCTAAAAATGTGATTTTTCCAGAACACACTTCTATGGAATCATAAGTAGTTGAAACTGGAAAAGACTTTATTATAATTTTTTAAAATTTTTAGCTTATACATGTACATTTATTCTTTACATATTTCCATATGAATCATGGTGAGAGAGAGAAATCATAATAAAAAAGAAAAACTAGGAGAAAAATACAGAAGGGGAGAAAAGATGAAAATAGTATGCTTCAACAAGAATTCAGTTTCCATAGTTCTTTCTTTGGATAGGATGGCATTTTCCATCCAAAGTTTATTGGAATTTTCTTGGATCACTGAATTAATGAAAAGAGCTAAATCTATTATAGCTAATTATCATACAATCTTGCTGTTATTGTGTATAATATTTTCCTGGTTCTGTTCAATTCATATAAAACTTTTCAGGCTTTTCTAAAATCAGTCTGTTCATTATTTCTTTTTTTTTTTTTTTTAAATAATAGCTTGTAGATACAAAATTAGTTTTCAGCACTCATCCTTGAAAAACCTTGTATTTCAATTTTTTTTCCCCCTTGAGGCTGGGGTTAAGTGACTTGCCCAGGGTCACACAGCTAGGAAGTGTTAAGTGTCTGAGACCACATTTGAACTCAGGTCCTCCTGAATTCAGGGCTGGTGTTCTATCCGCTATGCCACCTAGCAGCTCTGTGTTTCAACTTTTTTTTCCAACCTCCTTACCTTTCCTCTCTCCTAGACAGCAAGTCTAGGATTATAGATTAAACATGTGCAGTGCTTCTAAACATTTTTCCACGTATCATGCAGCACAAGAAAAATCGGGTTAAAAGGGGAAAAAATGAGAAAGAAAACAAACAAGCAAGCAAACAACAACAAAGATGAAAATACTATGTTCTGCTCCACATTCAGTTTCCATAGTTATCTTTCTGGATATAGATATTTCTATCACAAGTCAACATAGAGCATTGTTTGTGTCGTGGACTTCTGACAGTCTGATGAAGTCTATGAAACCCTTTTCATAATAATGCATAACATAAAATACAGGATTACAAAGGAAACCAATTAGATCGAAATAGTGTTCTAATTTTCCCCATCCAAGTTCACACACCTCCTGAAATGTATCCAAAGACTCCTTCCTCCACAGGTCTCAGATTAAGAACCCCCAATTTAGTCTAATCCCCTTCCCAAAATAGTAATCTCTATTATGACATCCTTGACAAATAGTCACCTGTTAGGATTACTAGGTGAGAACTCAGGTTGTCTGGACAGTGACAAGATGAGAATTCAGATTGTCTGGACAATTACAAGGTGAGAACTCAGGTTGACTTGACAGTTCTCTGGCTCAGACCTTTGGTTTGGGCCTTTAAAGGGAATTTACACCTTAGGAATTCTAAGAGGAGCAAGCTCATTGGTTGGAGTACTTCTTCCCAGAAGCCCTTGCATTATCCCATGCCCATTCTCTGGGAGGATAAAAAAGGACAGCACTCCAGAGATAGGAGAAGTCTCTGCTCTACATCAGGCTTGACGGGGCTCTCTGCAGGAAGGGAAGTCACTTCTCTGGACAAGAGTTAACGGCAACTGCCTGGAGACAACGGTTCTCTACAGGAAGAAGAATCTGTCTGAGAGATTTGAGTAGACACAGCAGATCTCTTCCCAGAGAGCCATCCGGCAGCTTCTGGAGACGACAGCTCGCTACAGATATATGCATAAAGATGCTATCTGCATCCTGAGAAAGAATTGATAAAAATATGCATAGCATAATTTTATTCACACACATTAAGGAAGAAAAAAAAGAAATTTAGGTAATAAAATTTAAGTGATAATTGTGTTGTATATTTAAAAGGAATAGCAAGTTATGCATAGTAGATTTGCATTTCATATGCAATCATTTTTATTATGCTATTATGGAATGTCACCCAGTCTGTTTCTTGTACCTGTGGTGGGAAACTCACTATTTAACAAGGCAATTGTGGTCATTGTTTGAAAGACACATTATTATCTTTTTTTACTCTGAGCTGAAATTTGCTTCCCAGTTACTTCTATGTAGTTCTTGAAGGTTGAATAATTTGGGACTATTTATGACCCCATTTGAGGTTTTATTGGCAAAAATACTAGAGTGGTTTGTCATTTCCTTCTCTAGCTCATTTTACACATGAGGAACTGAGCACAACAGGATCAAGTGACTTGTTCAAGGTCATACAACCAGTTAGAGTCTGAGACCAAATTTGAACTCAAGAATATGAGTGCTTGACTTCAGGCTCAGTACGTTTACGTTTCATCACCTAGGTGTTTCCATGCATTAGTCTTAATTCTGCTACTTAGAATAAATCTAATTTCTTTCCTATATTACAGGTCTTCCAACATGCAACCATGTCTTCTCTTCTCCAAATGAAACATCTCTAATTCTTCCATTCATTCTTCATACAAGTGATCTAGATCTTTTAGTGTCCTCATCTCTCTTTAGTCGCACACATATAGAAATTGAAACTGATTGTGGAAATGACTTTTGAAAGAAGCTACTCTTTCTAGGAACATAAGCAAAATCAGAGTCAGAAAACATGAAATTTCCTCATTTTATCTCCTTTGTGGCTACTACATGACCAGTGTTGTAGTTGTCACATGAGAAAAAGCCAGAAGATTTCAAAATGTTAGATCAAACATTTCTATTATTATATAACCGTAAATTCCCATTAGTTTACTTCACTTCTCCCATTAGATTGTAAATTTCTTGAGAGTATGGACTTTTTTGCCTCTTTTTGTGTCCTTAATGCATAGTACAGTGCCTAGAACATAGTAAGCACTAAAAAGTATATTTATTGATTGACTGACTTTTAAATTAAGTGCCCAGCCCAGAATCTCTGTTATGCTTTGACTTTTACTATACATATGATCCCTTTAGATCTGGATTCAGTCCCTGAAATGTTAGCAAGTAAAATAATCATTCCCTATGTCCATAATTCCCAATGTTTTTATGCCTTTTAAAATAAATAATGTTATGAATCCCCAGGGTAATTTAATATACTATTCATATATTCTGCAATTATTTATTACTTAAGGTGCCATTATAGAATTTTCAGCTCAAACCCCTTGAATTATCACCATGAAGCTCCAAAAGGGTCTCTAAAGCCTAAATGTGAGCCACTGCTCTTCAACCAATGTCTTTCTTCAACTCTGAAGCAGAGGTAAGACCAGTCTTCAGAAAATTTGTATCTTCCCACCTCTCAGATTAACTAAAATGACAGAAAAAGATAACAATAAATGTTGAAGGGGATGTGAGAAAACTGGGACACAGATACATTGTTGGTGGAGTTGTGAACTGATCCAACCATTCTGAAGAACAATTTGGGATTATGCCCAAAGAGCTATCAAATTGTGCATACCCTTTGATCTAGCCATTTCTCCAGTGGGCCTATATCCCAAAGAGCTCACAAAAAAGGGAAAAGGACCCACATGAGCAAAAATGTTTGTGGCAACTCTTTTTGTAGTGGCAAGGAATTGGAAACTGAGGGGATGCCCATCAACTGGAGAATAGCTGAATAAATTGTGGTATATGAATATAATGGAATATTATTGTTCTGTAAGAAAGAATCAGCAAGATGATTTCAGAAAGGCCTGGAGAGACTTACATAAGTTACACAAACTGATGCTAAATGAAGTGAGTAGTGAGAAGAGAACACTGTACACATCAACAAGAAGTGTATGTAATGATCAACTCTGATGGACTTGGCTCTTTTCAGCAACAAGGTGATTCAAGCCAATTCCTATAGAATGGATTTCCTGCCTCTGCTACTAGTTCTTGTGTAATTTTGGGCCAATCATTTCATTACTGTGGTTTTCAACTTCTTCGTTTGGAAAAAAGAAGGGTTAGACTAAATGACCACTTCTAAAGCCCCTTCCAGGTCTAAGTTTAAGTATAATCCAATAATTGACTTTAGCTGCTGGTGAGAAGTGGAACAACAGGTTGAAATCAGTCCCTCACCACAACCATCAACCATTGTCTTTGTAATTTTGTAAAGTCCCCAGGAAGATTTGAAAGGATATAGAGGAATCATTAGGAGTAAAAATATTTTTTGTTTGTCCTTTTTTGGCAGAGGGGATATTTGTTTTGTTTTTGCTTTGTTTTGCACCATTGCTCAAATAATTATTTATATTGCAAAATTCCAAAAATGCAAAAAAAAAAAAAAAAAAAAAAAAGTAGTTAGAAAGATAGACTAATTTGCTGACTTAGTAAAGTTCACTAGAGTCCTTGAAATTTTCTCTACTCCCCACTAGGGACCAAAATCACTATACTCCTTTCTTCTCTCCCCCAGAGTGTCTTCAGTCTGCCCATGAAAGTCCTGCAAGGAGTGAATATCTCATCAATTCAATGAACATAGGATATAGAACTTAGAGCAGCTAGGTAGTACAATGCATAGAGCATCTGCCTAAAGTTGGGAAACTCATCTTCCTGAATTCAAATCTTAACCCTCTTTGCCACTTCTCATCTGTAAAATGAACTGGAGAAGAAAACAGCAAATAGCAAACTCCTCCAGTATCTTTGCCAATGAAAATCCCAAATAAGAGTCGACAAGACTATATACAACCAAACAACAAAGGATAAGATACTTTTCATAATTCAAGGCTTCCACAGTCTTTCAGAATGGATACTCCCTCAACCAGGGCAGATCCTCTCATCAATCCACATCATCTCATCATGAAAAGCAATATTTCTTCATATATTTCCAGAAATTCAAAAACTCTCCATGTGAGTACTGAGAAGTGTTTACAGGTGGTCTAAAAATGATATCAATCTACAAACAATTTAAAATCTCTGCTTTGTGTCAAACACTGTGTGATTCCTACAGAGGATGCAAAGTGAAATAGTTTCAGCTCTGGAAAAGCTTATACTCTAATAAGGAGATGTTTTATATGTAAATAGGTATATACACAACACATACTAACCAATTACAAGGTAACTTTAAAGGAAAAAGTACTATTAGATGGGATAGGAAAGGCATAAGCATTTATTAAGTGCCTACTGTGTGCTGGGCACTGTGCTAAAAATTTTACAAATATTACCCACAATCTTGAGAGGTGAATGCTTTTATTGTTCCCATTTTGTAGTCAAGGATACTGAGACAGACCAGGTTTGATTGAACTGTCAGTATCACACAGCTAGTAGATGTCTGAAGCTATATTTGAACTCAAGTCTTTCTGGCTCCAAGCCCAGTATTCTACCCATAGGACCACCTTGCTGTCTCACATGAGGGACTATGAGATGCCTCAGGTGGAATTTGAATTGATCCTAAAAGGAAAAGAGGAATTCTAAAAAATGAAGAGTGAAAATATTCCAGACATGGGATCCATGACGAAGATATGGAGTTGGGAAATGGAAGGTTATACATGAGAAAGCACAGTTGTGCCAGAATAGCAAGATAATAGAGTTCACAGAGAAGAATAATGTATAAAGTGACAGGGAAGGTAAGAAGAAGCCATTTTAAAAAGAAATGTTTTAAATGTCAAACAAAGGAGTTTCTATTTGATCCTAGGTAATAGGGAGGCACTGGAGCTTATTGGTGGGAGGAGAGTCATCTGTATTTAGATCTGTATCTAGTATTTAGAAATTACTGATCTGTATTTTTAAAAATCATTTTGGCAGCTGCATAGAGGATGAATTAGAGTGGGCAGAAATTTGAGGCAATGAGACAAATTAGGGGGCTATTGAAATATTCTAGGAGAGAGGTTATAAGGGTCTGAACTACCAGGCTGCATGAATAAGTGGGAAGAAGGGGAATGTATGTATTATAGAGATAGAAAGGATAAAATTTGGTGATGATTACATAAGTGTGTTGAGGAGAAGCCAGATGACTCAGTGGATAGAGCAATGGCCCTGGAATTGGAGGGACAAGTCAGGGATGTCACCTAGGTTTGAAAGCTTGAGGAAGTTTGGAAGAAAGTTAGAGGTGAGAAAGAAATAAATTCTATATTTGCCGTGTTAGATTTGAAATGTACACAGGATGTCCAGTTCAAAATGTCCCTTAGGCAGTTGAAAATGTAGGCTTGGAGCTCAGAAGAGAATGGAGATGGATATGTAAAACTGGGAGTCATCTGCATAAAGAGGATAATTGAACCCTTGGGATCTGATGAGGTCACACCAAGTGAGAGAGAAGAAGGGCTCCAGACCATGTGATTCTCAGCTCCCTTTGCCCCCTTTTCTGTCACTCACTCATCATTGCTGCAGAAATGGAAGACTCTCACAAAAACAAGGGCCATTTTGTAAGCCTTTCACAACCTCATTCCAATCTACTTTTCCAGTCTTGGTAACTATTACTCCCCTTCTCCTACTTTACAATCTATCCAAATTGACTTCCTTGCTGTTCCTCACTCAGGATATTCAATTTCTTATCATCAGCCTTTTTTGCAAGGTTCCTCATCACCAAAGTTAGAATATAGTTCCCCCCTCTACTTCTTAGTATCTTTAGTCTCCTTGAAAGCACAACTTAAATAATACCTCCTGCTTAAGGTCTCTCCTGATCACACCCTCTCCCACCAGATCCTTATTGTTCATTCCTGTTTGACTCTTCATGACTCCATTTAAGGTTTTCTATGCAAAGATAACTGGAATAGTTTGCCATTTCCTTCTCCAGTTCATTTTACAGATGAAGAAATTGAGACAAACAGAGCTAAATAACTTGTCCAGGATCACACAGCTAATATATTTATTTTGTTTGTATTTTGTTATATTTGTATGTGTACACATGTGCAGATTGCCAGGCATATAATAAGGATTCGATAAAATGCTTTTTGATTGTGATATTCATGCATTGCCTTGGCCAAAAAATTCCTCACTTAATAGTTAGCTTCCTTTAAATGAATATACCCACATTTAGCTACAGGTATGATCTGTTGCCAAGAGCATATTTAAAGCCTTTGCAGGTTAACAAAAACTATCAGAGTTTATATATACTTTGCTAGTATGAGCTTTAAAAACATAGGATCACTTAGAGATTTTTGGAAATGTGCACAGATGTAGGGCATGGGATTTGAGCAAGTGAATTCATTGGCATAGGGAACTCCCATACAAAGAAACTCTAATAGACTTGAGAAAGCAGTGTTAAATTTTCAGTGTGAGTATTTACAACTCAGAAATCAGCAATCTCTATAAATCAAAGGATTGATTTATGGTTTTGTTGATTATCTAAACTCAAGAAAAATATTAATAATATAGATTAAACTCAGAATTATTTATATGGATCAGCAGGATGATTTCAGAAAAGCCTGGAGAGATTTACATGATCTGATGCTAAGTGAAGTGAGTAGAACCAGGAGATCATTATACATGGCAACAGCAAGATTATATGATGATCAGTTCTGATGGATGTGGCTCTTTTTAATGTTTTGTGATGAAGAGAGCCATCTGAACCCAGGGAGAGGACTGTGGGAACTGAGTATAGATCACAACATAATATTTTCACTTTTTTGTTGTTGTTTGCTTTCATTTTGTTTTCTTTCTCATTTTTTTTCTTCTTGATCTGATTTTTCTTGTGCAGAATAATTGTGAAAATATGTATAGAAGAATTGCACATGTCACTTTCCTGGAGGGGGCACAGCCAAGATGACAGAGAGGACAATGTTTATTTCTGACTTTCTCCTAAAAGCCTTAGACTAATTAGCAAATCCAGCCTCTGAATTAGTTCTGGACTGGCAGAATCCAGGAATATTAAGAGTGCAACAAATTACTCACAGAAGACAATTTCAAAGATCACCAGGAAAGGTCTGTTTTAATCAGGCACAGAGGGAGGTGGACCAAGAGCAAACGGGCTGAGCACACTCCAAGTGCAGGCAGTGCAGAGTCCCAGCTCAGTGTGGACTCTATGTGGTAGAGAATCTATAGGGAGAAATCTATAGCAATGTTGATTAATCTGAACTGGTTGCAAGCCAGTAGATCAGCAGAGAAGTTAGAAAACATCCAACACAAACACAAAAGAACAATAGTGAACCCCCAAATGCCACAATCTCACAGGATTGGTCACACTCATCCAGTACTGGGAGTGAGTCAGCAGGGACTCAGTGAAGCCACAGCCACTTGTAGAGAAATCTTGGAAAACCACTCCTGCCCTAAAAGCAGATCTTAATTTTTTTTAATGAGTAAAAAGGCAAAGAGAACTCTGACCATAGATAGTTTTTACAGTGAAAGAGAAGAACAGATTTCAAATCCTGAGGAGACTAAAAGCAGATTGTCTCCAGATGAAGCCCCAAAAGATGATATAAACTGGTCCCCATCACACAAGGCTCTCCTAGAAGAAATTAAAAAGGATCTTAAAAGAGAACTAGAAAAAAAAAATGGAGAAAGGAAATGAGAACTTTACAAGAGGGTTTGGAAAAGGCAACACAGAAATTATTTGAAGAAAATCACTACAAAATAGTTGAAATGGAAAAAAAAACATATAACTTCTTTTTTAAAAAATAGGTTTAACAAAATGGAAAAAGAAAACAACCCCCAGAAAAATAGGATTTGTGAAAAGAAAAAAAAATAACTCCTTAAAAAACAGAATTTGTGAAATGGGAAAAAAAATTCCATAGCATTGAACAAATACAAAAAGAAGTTAAAAAAAAAAAAAGTAAATGAAGAAAACAATTTATTAAAAATCAGAACTGAACAAATTGAAATGAATGACTCAATAAGACATCAAGAATCAATCAAGCAAAATTTTTTTAAAAAATGAAAAAATAGAAAAAATGTAAAATACCTATTTGGGAAAACAACTGACCTGGAAAACAGATAAAGATTATTGGACTTCCAGAAAACTATGATAAAAAAAAAAAGAGAGAGCCTAGCACTATTTTCCAGGAAATCATCACAGAGAACAGCCCTAATATCATAGAATGAGAAAGTAAAATAGCCACTGAAAAAATTCAAACTATAATAGTGGGAGATTTCAGCCGTGCTCTCTCAAAACTAAATAAATCAAACCACAAAATAAATAAGAAAGAAGCTAAAGAGGTAAATAGAATATTAGAAAAGTTAGGTATGATACATCTTTAGAAAAAATTTAATGGAGACAGAAAGGAGTACACTTTCTTCTCAGCAGTTCATGGAACCTATACAAAAATTGGTTATATATTAGGATATAAAGACCTCCAAATCAAATGCTGGAAGGCAGAAATAGTAAATGCATTTTTCAGACCTTGATGCAATAAAAATTACATTCAATAAAAGGTCAGGAGAAAATAGACCAAAAAGTAATTGGAAACTAAATGATGTTATCCTAAAGAATGAATGGGTGAAACAGCAAATCATAGACACAATTAATAATTTCATCCAAGAAAATGAAAATAATGAGACAACATACCAAAATTTGTGGGATGCAGCCAAAGTAGTGATAAGGGGAAATTTTATACCTCTAGATGCTTATTTGCATAAAATAGAGAAAGAGAAGATCAATGAATTGGGTTTGCAACTAAAAAGCTAGAAAAAGAGCAAATTAAAACCCCCCAATCAAGTACCAAACTTGAAATTCTAAAAATAAAAGGAGAGATCAATAAAATTGAAAGTTAAAAAAAAACTATTGAATTAATAAATAAAACTAAGAGTTGGTTTTATAAAAAAAAAACAACAAAATAGATAAACCTTTAGTTAATTTGATGAGAAAAAGGAAAAATGGAAATCAAATTGTTAAATTCAAAAATGAAAAGGGAGAACTTTCCATCAATAAAAACGAAATTAGAGAAATAATTAGGAATTACTTCACCCAACTTTAAGCCAATAAATTTGATAGCCTAAGTGAAATTGAGGAATGCCTACAAAAATATAGATTGCCCAGATTAACAAAAAAGGAAATAAATTACTTAAATAGTCCAAATTTAGAAAAGAAATAGAACAAACTATTAATCAACTCCCTAAGAAAAAATTCCCAGGTCCAGATGGATTTACATGTGAATTCTACCAAACATTTAAAGAACAATTAACTCCAATGCTATATAAATTATTTGAAAAAATAGGGAACAAAGGACTCCTACCAAATTCCTTTTACGACACAGACATGGTACTGATACCTACCAGGTAGGATGAAAACAGAGAAAGAAAATTATAGCCTAATCTCCCTAATGAATATTGTTGCAAAAAATCTTAAATAAAATAAAAGAGATTACAGAAAATCATCCCGCAGATAATACACCATGACAAAGTAGGATTTATACCAGAAATGCCGGGCTGGTTCAAATATTGGAAAACTATTAGCATAATTGACTATATCAATAACCAAATTAACAAAAAAAACATATGATTATCTCCATAGAAGCAGAAAAACCATTTGATAAAATCTAGTATCCTTTACTACTAAAAACACTAAATGGACTTTTCCTTAAAATAGTAGCATCTATTTAAAACCATCAGCAAGCATCATATATAATGAGGATAAACTGGAACCATTCCCAATAAGATCAGGGGTGAAATAAGGTTGCCTACTATCACTGTTACTATTCAATATTGTATTAGAAATGCTAGCTTTGGCAATAAGAGGGAAAAAAAGATTAAAGGTATTAGAGTAGGTAATGAGGAAACCAAATTATCACTCTTTGTAGATGATATGATGGTATATTTAGAGAACCCTAGAAATCAACTAAAAAAACTGTTAGAAATATCCCACAACTTTAGCAAAGTTTCAGGATACAAAAAATTTCCACATAAATCATCAGCATTTTTATATATCACTAACAAAATTCAAAGGCGAAAGATACAAGGAGAAATTCCATTTAAAATAATTGTCCATAGTATAAAATATTTGGGAATCTATCTACCAAGGGAGGTCAGGAACTGTATGAGCAAAACTACAAAAGACTTTCCATACAAATAAAGTCAGATCTAAACAATTCAGAAAATATCAAGTACTCTTGGATAGGTCAAGTGAATATAATAAAAATGACAATATTACCTAAACTAATCTATTTATTTAGTGCTATTCCAATCAAACTCCCAAGAAACCATTTTACTGATCTAGAAAAAATAACAACAAAATTCATGTGGAAAAATAAAAGGTCAAGTATTTCAAGGGAATTAATGAAAAAAAAAAAAAAAAGTAAATGAAGGTGGCCTAGCTGTACCAGATCTAACACTATATTATAAAGCAGCAGTCATCAAAATCACTTGATACTGGCAAAGAAATAAACTAGTTGATTAGTGGAATAAGTTAGGTTCACAGGACAAAATAGTCAATAACTATATCAATCTAGTGTTTGACAAACTCAAAGATCCCAGCTTTTGGGATAAGAATTCATTATTTGAATGAGCAGGATCAGGAGATCATTATATACTTCAACAACAATACTATATGATAATCAATTCTGATGAATGAGGCCCTCTTCAACAATGAGATGAACCAAATCAGCTCCAATAGAGCAGTAAAGAATTGAACCAGCTACACCCACTGAAAGAACTCTAGGAGATGACTATGAACCACTACATAGAATTCCCAATCCCTCTTCCTTTGTCTGCCTGCATTTTTTATTTCTTTCACAGGCTAATTATACACTATTTCAAAGTCCAATTCTTTTTGAACAGCAAAATAACTGTTTGGACATGTATACTAATATTGAATTAACATATTTAGCATGTATTGGTCAACCTGCCATCTGGGGGAGGGGGTGGGGGGAAGGAGGGGAAAAATTGGAACAAAAGGTTTGGCAATTGTCAATGCTGTAAAATTACCCATGCATATAACTTGTAAATAAAAAGCTATAATAAATTAAAAAAAAAAAAAAAGAATTCACTATTTGACCCAAACTTCTGGGAAAATTGGAAACTAGTGTGGCAAAAACTAGGCATTGACCCACCCTTACCCCCATATACATGTAAGGTCAATAGATTCATGATCTAGACATAAAGAATGATATTATAAACAAATTAGAAGAACATAGTTTATCTCCAGACCTGTGGAGGAGGAAGGAATTTGTGGCCAAAGAAGATCACTATTGACCACAAAATAGATAATTTTGATTATATTAAGTTAAAAAGATTTTGTACAAACAAAACTAATGCAGACAAGATTAGAAGGGAAGCAATAAACTGGGAAAACATTTTTACATTCAAAGCTTCTGATAAAGGCATCATTTCTAAAATATATAGAGAATTTACTCAAATTTATAAGAAATCAAGTCATTCTCCAATTTATAAATGGTCAAAAGATATGAACAGACAATTTTCAGATGAAGAAACTGAAACTATTTGTCGCCATATGAAAAAGTGTTCCAAATCACTATTGATCAGAGAAATGCAAATTAAGACAACTCTGAGATACCACTACACACCTGTCAGATTGGCTAAGATGACAGGAAAAGATATTGATGAATGTTGGAGGGGAGGTGGGAAAACTAGGACACTGATACCTTGTTGGTAGAACTGTGAACAGATCCAACCATTCTGGAGAGTTATTTGTAACTATGCTCAAAAAGTTATCAAACTGTGCATACCCTTTGACCCAGCAGTATTTCTATCAGGCTTTTATCCCAGGGAGATATTAAAGGGGGAAAGGGACCCACATGTGCAAAAATGTTTGTGGCAGCCCTCTTTGTAGTGGCAAGAAACTGGAAACTAAATGGATGCCCATCAATTGGAGAATGGCTGAATAAATTGTGGTATATGAATGTTATGGAATATTATTGTTCTGTAAGAAATGACCAACAGGATGATTTCAGAGAGGCCTGGAGAGACTTATATGAACTGATGTTCAGTGAAGTGAGCAGAATCAGATCATTATACATGGCAACAAGAAGACTATACAGTCATCAACTCTGATGGACATGGCTTTCTTCAACAATGAGATTCTTCAAACCAGTTCCAATTATTCAGTAATGAAGAGAGCCATCTACACCCAGAGAGAAGACTATGATTGTGGAACTGAGTGTGGTTCACAACTTAGCATTTTCATTCTTTCTATTGTTGTTTGCTTGCATTTTGTTTTCTTTCTCAGGTTTTTTTTTCCTTCTTGATCCGATTTTTCTTGTGCAGCAAGATAATAATAAATATGTTTATATGTATATATATATATATATATATATGTTGGATTTAACATATTTAACATGTACTGGATTACCTGACATCTAGGTGAGGGGGTGGAGGAAGGAGGGAAAAATTTGGAACAGAAGTGATTGCAAGGGTCAATGTTGGAAAAAATTACCCATGCATATGCTTTGTAAATAAAAAAGCTTTAATTTTAAAAAAAAGTATTTGTATACATTTTCCTCTCAACTTCCTGAGCCTAACTGTTAAACATTTTTTCTGCACATTCCTGATGAAGGCCTGAACAGTTATGCTGGATATATAAATGGAGAGAGGGGGATTTTTATTCACTGGATTGCATATACTACAAACACTACTTGAATTCCAGAAGAATGCATGCAGTAGAAGACTCAGGGAATGAAGTCATCATCATCAGACTCAAGGCCTGATTACTATAGGCTAAGAATAAGAATAATTACTAGCATTTCTATAGAACTTTTACATTTGCAAAGTGCTTTATATCCATTATGTCATTTGATGCTCACAACAGCCCAAGGAAATTCTAGGAAAGCAGATGTCCAGAGCACTTAGAAGTTAAATGATTTACCCTGTTCATGCAGCCTTTATGTATGTATTGGAGCAACTAGTTGCTATAGTGGATAGAGCACCAGCCCTGAAGTCAGGAGGACCTAAGTTCAAATCTGACCAGAGACACTTAACACTTCCTAGCTGTGTGACCCTGGGCAAGTCACTTAACCCCAATTGCCTAAGCATTAAAAAAAAAAAAAAAAATAGGTGAGATTTGATCCTAGATCGTCCTAGCTTGGAAACTGGTTCTTTATTACTTCTGTGACAGTAGTAGTTAAATATATTTCCCATCACAGAAAGTTCTTACATTTCAGGAAGACAAATGAAAGAAGCCATTCTTAAGCAAAAGATTGACTAGCCAATAATTTAGGAGTATAAGTATCAGCATTTAGGAGAGATATTTGGAGGCAGAAACAAAAGAATAGGCTTTTCTAGCACCCTTGTAATCACATAGATAACTGCCTACTTTATTTACACAGAAGGCTGGCTCTGTGTATGTTTATAAGGATAATTCCTTTGGAGAAGGTCACAAGTATTGAGTTTCTCCCAAGGAACAGCTTAAAAAATCAGTAAGCCACTAACAATCATATTCACTTAAATTTAGATCAGGAAGTCTTTTTGATGGGAAGGATGGAAAGAGAAACAACAAGCTTATAGATGTAGAATTGAAGGGACCTTAGTCCAAGCCCTTTATTTTATAGATAAATTTTATATAGTTTTATAATAAGGAAATCAAGACAGAGAGAGGTTAAATGATTTACCAGGATCATTTAACAGCTAGTAAGTGCCCGAGGCAGAATATGAATCTATAGTCTTCCTGACCCCAAAGCTAGTACCCTACTCTCTATGCATGTTGTCTTTCTCTCCTTCTTCCATGTCATTGTTCTCTGGCCCTCATCCAAGTGCTATCCTTTAGAGAAGTGGTTTTTCCTTGAGTCATTAGAAACCACAAGCCTCTCCTTTGAATGCTCTCTTTGGATGGGATTCTGAGTGAGATTAGTGAGTGACACAGTCAAATTCTCAGGCCTCTAACCAAAGTTCCAGCTGATAAAAATAAGTTGACAAATGGGAATGTGTATAATTCTTTGAGTGGTGGCATTTGTTTGACTTTTCCTGAGCTTGAAAACCAATAAATGTTTATGCAATAGCCCAGCCCTGTGCAAGATGCTGCAGGGAATACAAGAAAGATGAAAAACAGAGTCCCTGACTTCAAGTAATATAAATAGGTTTTTGGTGCCTTTTGGTTCAAGGGATGCTTAGGAAATAGTCAGCCCAAGGTGCAGAGACAGAGCACAAGAGTAGTACTAATACTAACTTCCATTTGCTTCTATAGAAGTATAGGATTAAAAACTAAAATACAAAGTCCTAATGCAAAGTTCCTTTGTTATAGATAAGGTCCAAAGAGATTTAAATCATTTACCCAGGATCACACAAGTAGCAAATCTTGATTTCCATTTCCATTTACACACACACACACACACACACACACACACACACACACACATTATACTTAAAGTTCTAAGGGAACAAATGTAGAATCAACAGGATTTGGCAACCAAATACATATAAGGAGGGAAGAAGAGGTGAGAGCCAAAGATGATTTTGATCTCTAGTAAGTGGGGCTGCCTGGCAGTTCAGAGGGAATAGTTGAAGTGGATGTTATATGCAAATGCAATCTCTCAAAAAGCCTTAAATAGTCCTTGTTGGAAATTATTTAAAAGGACATGGAAAAAGGCATTTTACAGCATATTAAAAGATAATGATTATCAAAACTCTCTAGTGCTAAATTTTAAAAAGAGAAAAAGTGATTTGTGAAACAAATAAAAACATCCAGAAATAGAACAAAAGTTATACAACAGCCTAGCATCTGATAGATTTAAAAATTTGAAACAATAAGAAAAAAATTACAAGATTGGACCTAGAGTTAGGAAGTTCTGGGTTCAATTTTTCCCTTAGATCCTTATACCTATATACAAGCAAGTCACTTAACCTCTCTGTGCTTCAATTTCCTCCTCTGAAATTTGAATGGACTTGATAGCCTCCAAATTCTAAATATATGATCCTATGAAGTTATTATTTATTATTTAATTTAAAATTTGAGAAAATTCTATCACAACATAATGGACACCTACCAAAAGGAAAAGAACTTGCTATCCCAGAGAAGCAGTCCATGAAAGAAGAGGTAGATTCAGCCTTCACAGAGTATGAGTAGACTCAAGTTCACGCATATTATCAGGACTTCCCCTTTTGCTACTATAAGTTTTGTTTTTGTTGCACCAGAGAAAAACTAAAAGTCGAAGAAGGTACTATTCCCTTGCTTCCTAGGGTCTTCTTTGCATGCTCTGTAATACATTTGATTTATGATCCATTGTTTATTTACAGGGAATGATTGTGTATCCCTAAAAGAATGCTAAAATGAGCCAAATTCAAAGTCTGTTCTCAGAAAGACTTCAAATAGGAGCCATAATAATTGATATTATAAGGAGGTTTCTCAATATTAAATTCAATGCATATGACAAGAATAAAAGGGTTCCAGGAACTCTACTTGTCATAGGAGTTGTAAAACTATGTAGAACTACAACCAAAAAAATGAGATTAGAGCCACATCTCATACCATACACCATAATAAATTTCAAGTAGATTATTGATATAAATATTTTTCAAATCAAAAAAGAAGATAATTGAATGCCATCTATCATAATTTTGAACAGGTGAACAATTCTTATCTATTCAACAAATGGAAAAAATTATAAGATTATTGAAAAACATGAATAATCCTCTTTCAGCTTTAACATCATCTTATTGGTTCCCCTTTGACAGGAAAGGCAAGTGCAGGAATAATTGGATGCTCAGAATAAAGCTTAAGAAATAAAAAATGAGGTAGAAATCCAAACAGATTGATTTTGATAATGCAGAAACCATAGGAGCAGAAATATAGGATGCTAGACCGCTGAACACACTGATTGAAGCTTTTAGACATAATGTTACCTGCTTAAGAACTATGCAATCTCTATTCCTGAAACAGGTGGGGTTCATTCTTACAATCCAAAATAGGACTCATTCCACCTTAGTTATTTGAATCCTCCCTTCTACAGGACATTTCATCTTTTAAACTTACTCATTTGAGGCCAAAAATCAATTCCTGTAACAATTGCAGAACAAGCAGTCCCCTGACATTCTGGACTGTCTGTTTTATTTGTCTGAAATAATGAGCTCTCTTTTTTTTTCTTAAAAGAAAAAAAAGCTATAGGAAACTAAGTAGATGAATTTAATTATAGACAAATATAGAGCTTTTATGTGACAAAATCAATGCTTCCAAGACAAAGAAGAAAGAAATAGATTGAGAAAAATCTTTGTATCAGCATTTTTGGAGAAAAAAAATTGGTTATCCAAAATCTATTGGGAATTTATATAGATTATAAGGATAAAATCCATTTCCCAAAGTCTAAGTTTATAAAACATACTCTAGTGGTTTGAGTTATAATACTAAAGAACTGGAAACATCCTAGAACACAAAGACTAAAAAGAATGTCTGAACAAATTATGGTAGATGAGTGTGACATCATGTTATTGTGCCTTAAGAAATGACAAAGACAGAGAATGTAAGGAAATATAGAAATGATACGGAGTAAAGAAAGATGGATCAAAAATTTATATATATATATATATATATATATATATATATATATATATATACTTATTCATTGTTGTTATTCAGTTATTCAGTTGGGTCTTCCTCTATGTGACTGGAGTAGTTTGCCATTATCTTCTTCAGCTCATTTTACATATGAGGAAACTGAGGCAAACAGGGTTATGTAACTTGCCCATGGACTTACATAGTGTCTGAATCCAAATTTGAACTCAGGAAAATACATCTTCCTGCTTTCAGGCCTGGCTATTGCTCCAACAAGCTGCCCCTATATGAACTGATTAGTAAGGAAACACATAATTAAGTAAAATATTTTTATTATCACATTGTTAGAATAATTTGTACACTTTTGTTGAACAAACCATTTTGGGGTAATATAAACTGTGAAATTTAGACTCAGAGGACTTGGAAAATTTTTGTGACACTGAACTAGTCTCTTAGGTCCCCAAGTATCAGTCTCCTCATCTGTAAAATTTACAGTTTGAACTAGGTGACTTCTCAGATAGCTTATCTTTCAGATCTAAATCTGTGATTCTATGACTCCAAAGATGAAAGTTTCTAATTTCACCTAAAATCATTTTAATTGTTTTTGTTGCTTTATTTTGGTTTGTGTAATTAAAAATTGGGTTTGTTGAGGCCTGAGTTTATAATAAAATTATTTTTATTTTTAGAAATAATAAAAATCTTTTATTGAATTATCAGAACTGTTGAGAATGGAGCCATAATGTCTAGATTTTCTGATGGATCCTTTGGGGCTTCTTTAGTCCCTTGGGCCTCCACACTCGGCAAGAGCTGGTTGGGCTGGGGCTCTCATTAAGCTTTACTAGACTCTCTTACCTGCTCAAGAAGGGATGACATCATCACTCTCCAAGTCACAAAATCACACTCATTTTTGTCTCCATCATCTCTTACCTATATCTAACCAGCTGCCACGTCTTTTTGCTTTATCTCCTTCCCAGGTAACTTAGTACAGTGAAAAGAGCACTAATCCCAGCTCAGGGACTTGCTCCTTCTGTGACATCACCCAATATAATCTCTCTGGACCTCAGTTTCTTCATTTGTTAAATAAGGAGGTGGAAGCTTGAACTAAATAATCTTTTAAATACTTTATATTCCTAGTGCCGCCACCAGAGTGCAGTCCTTCGTTACCTCTCTTTTGGACCATTGTAATACTCTCCTAAATCCTCTCCCTTTTTTCTTTCCTACCTGTCTCATCAACCATTGTCAGAGTCCAAAACTCATTATGCCAACTGAGTGAAGTTAAAACTAATTGCCCTGACATTCAATATCATTCACAAACTAATGCTAATCTACTAACCGCATCTCACAGTATCCCCTTTCTCATTCTTTATGGTTTGACCAAACTAGATTATTCACTGTTTTCTGAACATATTCTTTGCTCTCACCATCAGCTAGCCCTGGAAATCCTGTCCATCCTTTTAAAAATCAGGACAAATGTCACCTCCTCTATGAAGCCTTTTTAAAATCTTTCTCACTCCCAAACTAGAAATGTTTTGCCCATCTTGGAACTTTTCTGGGAACCCAATACCCAATACTATAATTTCTGTTTATGTCAAAGATCCATAAGGACAGGGAGAACAAGTAGCCATATTTTAATTTTCTTTTTATCCATCTCAGTACCTTAAACATAGTATGTACTAGGTTTTTTTTCCCAAATATAATAATAGCAAGCATTTGTATAATGCTTTTAAGTTTTACACAGCCTTTTTAAATGTTTTTAAGTTTTATAAAAAAAAAAAAAAAAAAAGCATTTTACATGTTATCTCATTTAACTCTCACAAACAAGAGCATAATTGATTTTTCCGAGGTCACATAGTTACCAAAGATTTAGAAAGGAATCACTGAGATCTTCCTGTCCAATATTCCTTCCCCTGTGATACCTAACTGCCTAGAGGCAGAATTCTATGTAGGAATAAAGAAGTTTTATATATGTTCCCAGATTATTCTGAGTGTTTAAGAACTATAAACATTCTGATTATTTCTTTAGGACTGAACAATTCTATTCTACTATTCTATAAAATCTATACACTATTTTTTAAAAATGCCACTCCATAAAAATCTGTAAGGTGAACATATTCAGGAAAATAAACAAAAAATACTATGCACTTAAAAATTAATGTCATTTGTTTTATCATTATCTCAACTTCCTCTTCCTTGTCCTCACCTGGTCTACCTGGACCTTCACAGTTCTGAGATGCTGGCAATCTGTGCCTCTTTCTGAATCACTAGCTGTGTTCACACATTTACTGGGTCTGGTTATGTTTGAACATTAAACCCCTTCTAGGTTATTTCCCAATTTGTACTTGAATTTTAAGTTTGAGGGGCAGCTAGGTGGCACAGTGGATAGAGCACTAGCTTTGAATTCAGGAGGACCTGAGTTCAAATCTGGTCTCAGACACTTAATACTTCCTAGCTGTGTGACCCTGGGCAAGTCACTTAACCCCAGCCTCAGAAAGAAAAAAAAAAGAAAGAATTTTGAGTTTGAGTAACCCAGTTCCCCCTAACACTATATTTCATAAACCCTACTGGTGTGCTTCTCTTTAACACTCCCCCCTATAGATACAATTAGTTTTTAGCAAAGGCATTTATTAAGACAATATAGTAAGAACATAAACAGAGGGATTAAACATACAAATAGCTTCCTTGGGAAAAGTGGATTCCATTTTAGAGTACATGGTAACAAGAAACACTTCAAAAATCCAGGAAGACCTTAACCCTAACCCTAATCCCAGAGTTCCTTAACTCTTCATAGAGTTTTCAGGCAGTTCTATGCCTTGACTCCTTCAACTACTCCTGGTTCAGTTATTTTAAAGCTCCCAAGGTAAGCCTAATTTGTTTTCTCAGTGAACTATTTTTTCACCTTTTTTACTCATTCAAAGAACTAATTCATTCCTAAGAGAGAGAATTTCTGGCACTTCATCTCCTGCTTTCCTTTATATCAATCTTCCTCAAAACTGTTATTTTCGAAACAGATTCCCCCCTCCAAAAAAGTGAGCCTCAGAGCACTGGACTAGAATCAGAAAAATTCTTCATAAATTCAAATGCAGCCTCAGACAGTTACTAACTGTGTGATGCCCCAGCTAAGCATTTAACCCTAGTGATCTTGATTTCCTCATCTATAAAATAAGCTGGAGAAGGAAACTCTTACTATCCTTGCCAAGAAAACCCCAAATGGGGTCACAGATAATCAGACATGACTGAAATAAGCCCAAAACAATGAAATAAATAGGATCATAGAATTAAAGTTGAAAGTCATTTTTGACATCACCTAATCTCTTATTTTACAGAGAATCATAGTTGTAGTAATAGAATAGGTTTTAGAAATCCTCTAATCCAGGTTTTCTTAACTCTTACTTTGTCATAGTTGTCAAGTTAATGAAATCTAAGACTGGATCACTTCTAAGAATAAGATATGAAAAAATATATATATGATTACAAAGAAATGAAAGGTTAATGAAAATAAAGATGCAACTTTTTTCCATCCAAATTTATAAATTCCTTCTAGTCTAGGCCAATCCCCTCATTTTATAGTAGAGAAAACCAAATCTCAGAAAGAGAATGTTCCTTGCCCAAAGTCATACAAGTAGAATATTAGATTTACAGATTGCTTGCTGTCTTAGGGAAAACAGAGGAAGAAGGGAGAGAAATTTGGAGTACAAGGTTTTGCAAAGGTAAATATTAAAAACTATCTTTGCATGTATTTAGAAAAATTAAATAATGATTAAATAAATATATATGTATATAACTTCCATGAAGCAAAAACTATGCTTTATTTTTTAAAAATTTGTATCCACAAGACTTAATATTATATTATATAAATAGTAATAAATCAATAATGTGCTTTTTATTTTTTAAAAATTAGATTAAGATCTGAAAAGTTTCTCAGAATCCATCTATACCAACCCACTCATTTCATGAGGAAGTTAATGCCCTGAGTAGTGAAATAACTTGCCCGAATTCACAAAGGAAGTTAGGCATTCCCCTCCTTCCACTGGGGAATTTCTCTCACAATCTCCATTTTGAGGAAGTATCCAGAATAGTCATTCTTTCACTCCCCTCCAAGCTCCACTCTTAACTCAGGACTTCACCATCACACCTTTGTTGGCAGACCAACAAAATCCCAAATTGAAATAATTTAGAAAGAAGTTTATTAAGTCATCCAACAGAGGAGAGTGTCAATAGAGGGCCTCTCTCTCCTGAGAGTAAGTTATAGGATTCAAAGAACAAGGTAACAATAGCTGACTGACCAGCACGGAGGGCGTTTCCAGAGAAGACAGGTGGGTTGCTTGAACTATATAGAGGGAAAAAACTCCTTACATCAGAATTCAAATTTGCCCCTTAGGACTTGCTAGAGTAAAAGCATTAAACAAATCTGGTCTCTAAGCAATAAGTCTGGTTTTTCAGCCATGCAGGGTTAGGTTCAAACAATGCCATAGTTTTCCCACACCCTCAAGTGGATATCTTCCCCTAATTCCCCTCCCTAAAGCTCCCTTTTAAGGCATGTCTTCAGCTGTTAGAATGCAAAATTCTTTGAGGTAGGGACTATTTGTCTTTTTGTTTGCATTTATATTTCCAGCACTTAACATAATGTCTGGCATATAGTAAGCCCTCTGTGATTTGAATTGATTGGTGATAGAACTGAGGACTCTGTCCCTAAATCTAGCAGTCTAGCAGTCTATGCTGAAATTAAAAACTAAATCTCCCCTAACTCCAAGAGCACTGGTCATCCCACATGGCAGAAGTGCCCAGCTTCTCTCTCCAGCTCATGTCACAATCCATGTCCTTCCACACATGATTCTCCCACCCCCATCACATGCCCATTCTAGGCAATGCAGGAGCAGCTCAGGAACCAGGACACCAGGGGTAGTTTCCATTCTCACGCATTAATTTGTGTAAACTTATATAGTAAATCATTTTCCCACTTAACCTTTTCCCTTTTTCTCTATCAGTAAAATGATCTAGATTGAAAGTTACTTTAGACATCACCTAATATCTTACTTTACAGAGAATCATAGTTGTAGCAATAGAAGAGACTTTAGAAATCCTAATTGCTAAGGTCTTTTCTAGGACTTATAGTCTCTTGCTCCATGACTTTAGTGGTCAATTCCCTCTCTGAGCCTCAGTTTCTCCATCTGGAAAATGGCAGTGATTATGAGGTTAATAACAGGGACCTACTTCCCAGGATAACTGACTCCCTCCCTCCATTGGTCCTGGTCACTCATCAGTTCTATTCAGCCTCAACTCTGGAGTTTCTAGGTAAGTCACCTTTCACATCAGTCACAACTTTTTCCTAATCCCAAAGAACATTGAATTCAAATCTAATCTGGGAGAAAGTCTCAGCACAAGTCCAAGAAATAATAGGGAAGAATAGGGAAAGAAAAACAAAAACTTGGCAGTCTCAACTTGGGAGACAAAATTTTTTTCCAACTGTTTTTAATCCATCCTAGTCACAAATACTCCTTATCCTGCTCCCCACTCAGGAATCCCAGGGAATCCCAAATAACTAACTCTCACCTGAAAGCTTCTCTGCCTTTCTGAAGGTGGGAGGCTGCTTTCTGGAGGATGGAAAGCAGAGATCCCTAGCTCTCAATACCGTATCTCTGTTCTGTGGGTGGCAGCTGTCTCAGCCCATCAGGGCTCTTTGCCACAAGCCTGCTTGCTTGCCCCTGGGCCACCAGGACTCCCCCAGGTGATTCGACCACAGCAGCTCAACCTCCATCTCTGAACCCACCTCCCCTCAGTGCCAGTGGCAGGGCTGGAAGGAGAGGCCTGAACTGATTCTGTCAGGAAGGCTTTGTCTTGTCTCCAGGGCTCATTGGGTGAAAGAGGAAAAGATAAATGCATCTGGACAGCTTGGATTCTTAGCATTATCTGTCAAATATACCGGCCAGCAGTTGAGCAACAAATTTCCCCAGGACAATAATGCAGGCAGCCCCTCTTAATCGTGGTTTAATCAGGAAAAGAAGGTCTCAGTGTTCTGAAGGCATTGTAAGGGGTGGGTGGGAGGAGAAGGAAAAGGAAGAGGAAAAAGAGACTGATCTCTAAAATTCTAAGGATCACATGCTTCTGAGGCCCAAGAACTAAGGCTCTTCCCCATATTATGCTTCTAAAACTAAACTGAAATCTTCCACCCAATAGCAGCCTACACACAGGCAGACTTCCCCACAAAATGTGACTGAAGGAACACTGAACCATATGTCTGTCACCAAATATCTCCCCAAGAAGCCTACAATTCCACAAATTCTTACTATTATCCATTCCTTTGGGTTAAATTGAAGACTTCCATTAAAATGTAAATATGTGTTCTGGGAGTTCTCACATATTAAGTCTTCTTTAAATTTAAAGTTGAAGGGACAGCTTGATGGCACAGTGGATAAAATGCCATCCCTGAAGTCAAGAGAACTTGAATTCAAATCCAGCCTCAGTTACTTAACACTTCCTAGCTGTGTGACCCTGAGCAAGTCAATTAACTCCAACTGCCTTGGCAAAAATAAATAAAATTTAAAGTAAAGAACTATTTTCTGGGTTGTTGAATTTGTTGTTTGCATTTATATCCCCAATGCCTAAGACAGGGCTTTGTATATAGTAGGTACTTTATAAATATTTGTAGAATTGAATTAATATAGTGTATTACTTCCTATTCTATAATTGAGACCTGAGGTGATGGGATATAAAAGAGGTGTATATAATGATGAGGATGGGAGGAGTGAAGAGGAAGGAAAAGGTTGAAAGCAGTCTGTGAGAGGTCCAGCCTGGTTAAGTATGAGTTGAGTGGGCTGGGGCCTGAAACCTAGGAAAGGCATAAGGCAATATAGATATCAACAATAAGCAAAACTACTTTGTAAGTTTTCCTTTCCTGAGTCTTTCTCTACAAAGATGGTTCCAACTTGTTTCCCCAGTAATCAGGATAGATTGAGCCAGCCTTATTGTCTTTCCCATTCACCTCTGTGACTAAAGGCATGATTCTACTAAACTATTGGCCAAAGTAGAGTCTGTGTCCATGGTCTAATATAGTAGGGCATGGATATGTAGAGGTGAATAATGTATAAAAAGACTGGAAAAAATGGAAGGAGCCATGTTGTGAATGACTTTCTGGAGGGAGTTGCATTTGAACCTAGAAATGATGAGGTATGACTGGAGTTTATTGATTAGGAAAGAGACATCAGATCTGCATTTTAGTAAAAGTCACTTTGCCCATTGTGTGGAAGATAGTTTGAATAGCTTGTCAATATGTGTTTATTAAGCACGTACCATAAGCACGTACCATAAGCACGTACCAGCCAGTGGGCTAACCACTATGGATGCAAATATAAAAAAGAAGGGCATTTATTGCCCTCAAGGATCTAACAATCTAATGGAAAAAGACAACAAATAAAGGAAACTGAAGGGCAATGGGGGAGAAGGTACTCAAAGTAAGAGCATGAGGGAAAATTCCAAATGGGAAATAAAAGATTTTTTTTCTTCAAGAATAGAGAATTCTTCCATTACCCTCTAGACAGAGAAAGTACAGAGTACTGAGGGTACTTCTGAGGTATAAAGTAACAAGGGTGATGACAAAGTCACTGAGAACCAGAGACAAACAAGATACCTTAGGCTTGAACATCAATCACGGAGGAGAGATGATGAGGGCATGGAGTAGGGTCATGTGTAATAGGAGAGAGACATACTTGAAAGAGAGGGTAATGAAAGAAATTGAAACTTTTTGTTCACTGCCCATACAAAAATCAACCAAAAGTCTCCCCCAATCCCATGTAAGTTCCTTGAAGCAGAGACTTGTTTTGGCTCAGTTAGATTTTCTCTTTGTATTCCCAATCTTAGCCCATTATCTTGAACTAGTAGAAGCTGATATATAAATTCTTATTGGGTTGAGTTGGATTGGCTTGGAAACTCTAGACTGCTGCATCCCAACCCATGGAGCTGCATTGTCCCTTCTCCTTTTCTGCCAAGGAATGGGAAGGAAGATGAGGACAATCCTTTTATAACCTTTACAGCTGTATAGTCTACAGCATGATAATTCTCAAGAAACCCTAAGATAATATCACAGACTAATCACATGCAGGATGGAGATGGGCAAGGCTGATTCTGGCATTAAATTACATTGGCCTAGGTTGGATCAAAGGCATTTCTCAGACTAATGTATTTCCCACATTGAGCTTAAGTGAAGCCTCTTTGGAGCTCTTATTCCTATTCTTGCGCTGTTGATTAGTGCCTGGAGACTTCACTAACTGATGATGCTGGGAGGCTCACTGTTGTAAATAAGATGTCAATAGAACACAGTCTAGTACAAAGAAATGAAGTTTATTGTCAGGCTCAAAGGTCCTACAGCTTTCACTGATTGAGGTCAGAGAGTGAAGCTAAAGAAACTTTTTTTTATTATTTTTAAATAATAGCTTTTTATTTTCAAAATATATGCAAAGATAACTTTTAATATTCATCCCTGCAAAATCTTGTGTTCCTCCTTTCCCCTCCTCAAGCAATCCAATATATGTTAAACATGTGCAATTCTTCTATGCATATTTCCACATTTATCATGCTGCATAAGAAAAATCAGATCAAAAAGGAAAAAAAATAAGAAAAAAACAAAATGAAAGCAAAAAATAACAAAAAAGTGAAAATACTATGTTGTGACCCACTGTCCTCTTTCTGGATGCAGATGGCTCTTAAAGAGACAAATTTTAAAGCCCAAAGTGGGGCAGCTAGTTGGTGCAGTAGCTAGAGCATCAGTCCTGGAGTCAGGAGTACCTGAGTTCAAATCTGGCCTCAGACCTGTACTAGCTGTGAGACTCTGGGCAAGTCACTTAACCCCATTGCAACAAGAATCAATTCTGATGGACGAGGCTCTCTTTAACAATGAGGTGATTCAAACCAGTTCCAATTATTTAGTGATGAAGAGAGCCATCTACACACAAAGAGAGGACTATGGGAACTGAGTGTGGTTCACAACATAGCATTTTTCCTCTTTTTGATGTTGTTTGCTTGCATTTTATTTTGCTTCTTTTTTTTTTTACTGGTTTTGTTATGCCACAGTTCTCTTTTATTGTCCTGACTCAGTTTCCCTAATTATCTGACCCAGTCCTGCCTCGGTTTCCCTGCTTCTCAGTTCTGCAAAACCTCCTCTCCCTCTTTATCAGGATACTTGATAAGGATAAAAGATCTTAGGTTTTAGAATATCAGAATACCTCTCCCCATCTCAAGCTATCAGAATGTCAAATACTGTCTTATCAAGATGCCTCTCCCCAAGTCTGAGGTGTCTCCCTCTATTATGTCATCTCATCTCCCACCCTGTCCTACCCGTTCCCAATCTCAGTACCCTGACTCTGCCCCTGCCTCAGTTTACCCCCTGAGTCTGAGCCACATGTATATATGTCATTGAGAACTTGTATTGTTTGCTGGATTCTTGGGGACAATAGTCTCGTTCAGTCCTGGGACCAATCATGGATCCATTTGGTCCCAGTAAATCTCTCCATTTAATAAATTATTAAATACTCTCTAATCTCTATCTTGCTCAGTTTCTCCAGCCCTACAGCCTGATTTGATTTTTCTTGTGCAGCACAATGATTGTATAAATATATATGCATACATTAGATTTAACATATATTTCTACCATGTTTAACATATATTGGACTTTTGACATCTAGGGAAGGATGTGGGGGAAGGGGAGAAAATTGGAACATAAGGTTTTGCAAGGGCTAATGTTGAAGAATTGTCCACGCATGTTTTGAAAAATAAAAAGCTTTGATATAAAAAAATAAAAACCTAAAAAAAAAAAAAAAAGAAAGAAAGAAAGAAACCTCTTTCAGTCTACTTAATGCTGGCATTCTATCTGGCATTGCTTCCAATATATTCTATATTTTTCTTGTTTGTTCATAGTAGTTTGAATGTTTGTCTCTCACATTAGAACTTGGGCTCATTTTGAAGAAAGGACTGTTTTGGCCATTCTTTGTATCTCCAGCACAACACAGAGCGTGGTACATAGTAGGTGCTTAATAAATGCATTATGGTTTAATTTGACAGGGGAAGTGTCTATGTAGAGCTGGTTTCATCTCACTACCTCTATTGTTTTTCCCAAAGATTAATAGAGTTTGTACTATCAAAAACTGAGTGCTACCTTCTCCAGTCATCAGGGACAATATCACTGTCAGCATTTCTCTGAAAGTCTTCTTCCTTAATCCTCTTTGTTTCATTTTGGGATAAGAGTAGAGGAAAGGTAAAGGGACAGAAAAGATGGAGACTAAAGGTGTAAGATTTCAGAAATGGCAGAGATCTTTTTCTCTGGATACATTCAGTGACAAAAAGTAAGAGGATGTATCAGAAAAAGTTCTCATGGACAATGTTTGATATCAGAAAACCCAGATTTAAGCCCAGTCCCTAATGGAGTGACCTAAAGAAAGACATTTCTACCTCAGTTTCCTCATCTGAAAAGATTAGATTCTGATCTCCAAGGATCCTTTCAGCTCTGAAACTCCTCATGATACCTTAGTGAGTCACAACTTCTCAGAACCCAATGTTTTCATCTACAAGATGGGGAGAAAAATATATTATGTAGATTACAAGGATTTTGTGAGAATTCACAATGTATTCACTTCAATTCAATAATGTATTTATTTATCATTATATACATATGAAATGTGAAGCTTATGATGATCTCTTCAGGTTGGCTCTAAACTCTATTTCTCCAACAGACACAGGGGTAAGAAAATTTGCTGTTGCTGCAACACTCCCCACCCCAACCAGATTTCAAAAGATCGCCTCATGGAAGAGCTAAGGACTGATGCTGTCTTGGTTGGTAAGAGCCCATTATAGTTATTTTGTTTGTTTGGTTTTATATATGTATCCCCAGAACTTACACTACTGTCTGACACACACTAAGTGCTCTTCCATTCATCAAGATCTGGTGTGCAAGCTAAATTAGAAACAAAGTTAGATTATCCCAGCAAAGCAGGTCATTCCAGTTAGTTTTACCTACTCTGCTTGATAGTTTATGAACATAAAACTTCTTAGTCTTCCAAGTTTACAGCCTCTTACAGTCTCACAACAAAGGGGAAAGAGAGTCTGCCACTAAGCTCACTATTAATCTTTCAAATGAAACAGGGATCAGGATCTCTGGACTTTTCAATTCAAAACCCTGGCTTGGCTAAGAAAGCCCAAGAAAGCATAAAAATTTCTAAGAGGGTGGAATGCTATTTCCCAGTCTATTTCTCACAATCACTCACTTTCACCCTTCCAGAGGGATGACCCAACCAGAGTCTGGGCCATTTCTAAACAGAATGCCAGAAAATAAATCTGAATGGCATCCAGGCTTCAATCTGTCTGGGCAGCAGCCAGGTGGAAAATCATTTCACTAATCATCAGCCTTCAGAGCCAGGTTCACTGACTCAGCCTTTAGATACAAAGAATGAATGCTTCTGGGCTCAGGGGAGGCTTGCCTTCCTACTTTGGGCTCATCCCAAGAGGATCAAAAAAATTATATATCTGAGGGTTCCTGAGAAATAGTTTGAAAGTAACTCTAATCACTTGCTTCACCTTAGGAGAGGCCAAAAAGTGCAAATGGTCTGAGAAAATAAAGACTACCAGAGTAATCTTCAGGAGACATGGGTTCAGAGGAGTGCTGGTAAATATTTAACAACCAGCTCTCAGGAAAAGAAAAGTATTAACATTTTCCCATAATTCTCTTGAGTGTAGGAATTCAGTAAAACAAGCCTTGTTTCTCAGTGTCTGCCCATTTCTGAGATATAAATGCTCACATTTGAAAATTTAACAATTGGCTTTTCTCAGTCCATTGAACTAGCATATTCCTGACTAGGTTTGAGTCCCAGCTTTTCCATTTACTAACTGTGTGACTTAGGAATCATGGAAATATAATGAGAAGAACTACAGGCTCTGAAATCAGAGGAGCTATGTTCTAATTTTGCCTCTGATATTTATCCTTTAAGTGACCTTGGGAAAATAATTGTCAGCTGACTGGGCCTCCATTCTTTGATCTATAAAATGAGATGGGGTAGACTAACTTGTCTCTGAGGGTCTCTCCAAATCCAAGATCTATAACCCTAAGATATTTCATTTCTCTGAAGTTTTCATCTTCAAATGGGGATAATACAGCTGCCCTCTTTCATTGTCAGAGGGTTTGTAAAGACTTTTGTGTTTCCCATAATACATGGCATTTAATAAATGTTCATTGAATCAAGTAGATGTGAAAGCTCTCAGAAAAATAAAAATAGATATAAGTATAAAGTGTTACTATTGTTACAATTATTACCAGATATACCAGCTTCATGCCTGCAATTCTCACGAGTTTCCTCTGCCACAATTTTTTTAGCCACTGATGAAGGAGAGAATAAAGTTGGGCTTAGTATCCACCCCGGCTGCTAGAAACACAAGGGAAATCATGAGATTTAGGGAAATCATCCTACTCCCCTGGAATCAGGCTTGTTCTTAGAGCCAATTCTAACCACTTGGATTGGCAAATTTTCAGTATGAGGATTCTCACCTCAGAAATCTGCAAACATTGTAAATCAGGGCTTAACATTGTTTTGTTGGTTGCCTAGACTTAAGAATGTGTTGGATAAAATGTTAAAAATGCAGATTAAACTTAAAAGCGTTTTCTTCCAGTTTGGAACTATGCTCAAAAAGTTGTCAAACTGTGCATACCTTTGATCCAGGAGTGTTACTACTGGGCTTATATCCCAAAGAAATACTAAAGAAGGGAAAGGCTCCTATATGTGCAAGAATGTTTGTGGCAGCCCTTTTCATAGTGGCTAGAAACTGGAAACTGAGTGGATGCCCCTCAATTGGAGAATGGCTAATAAATTGTGGTATATAAATATTATGGAATATTATTGTTCTGTAAGAAATGACCAGCAGGATGATTTCAGAAAGGCCTGGAGAGACTTACATGAGCTGATGCTGAGTGAGATGAGCAGCACCAGGAGATCATTATATGTTTCAACAACAATATATATTGATTAATTCTGATGGATGTGGCCGTCTTCAACAGTGAGATGAACCAAATCAGTTCCAATAGAGCAGTAATGAACCGAACCAGCTACACCCAACGAAAGAACTCTGGGAGATGACTATGAACCACTACATAGAATTCCAATCCCTCTATTTTTGTGCCTGCATTTTTTATTTCTTTCACAGGCTAAATGTACACTATTTCAAAGTACGCTTCTTCTTGTGCAGCAAAACAACTTTTTGGACATGTATACATATATTGTATTTAACATGTATGTAACATATTTAACATGTATTGGTCAACCTGCCATCTAGGGGAGGGAGTGGGGGGAAGGAGGGAAAAAGTTAGAACAAAAAGTTTTGCAATTGTCAATGCTGTAAAATTACCCATGCATATATCTGGTAAATAAAAAGCTATAATAAAAAAAAGTGTTTTCTTCATTCCCCCCAAAACTGTCTTCCCCCCCCCAGAAAGTTAGTTATTAAACTATTACCACTGTACTCTTGGCTGGAATTCAAGTAATTAAAAAAAAACAAAACCCACTAGTCTTAACATCAGAAGGCAAAGATTTGAGTATAGGTTCTACTAATTATTTAGCCATCAAGAAATTCACTTAATCTTTCTGTAGAATGGGCACACTATATCTATTTTTCACACAAGATTTGTAAAAATATTTGTAAAATATAAGTCATTAGATAATTATGAACCATTATAATAAAGTTAAAATTATTATAATGAAGGCATTATTTTACATATATTTTGTTTTCTTCTGTTTTTCTGTAATCTATATTTCCTAACTTCTCTCTCACTTCTCCCCTTCCTGGTCTCTGAGTTAAGAAATATCTCTACAAAGCACTTCTACTGTGCTAAGGAGGAAAAGAAAGGCAAAATAAAACCCCTGCTCTCAAGATCAGAGTCTAGTGAGGTCGACCACATATAAACAACTAGGTAGAAATAAGCCACATACAGGATAAATTAGAGACAATTCCATATAACAAAGAATAAAAGTGAAGGGAGAACATTTCACAAAACTAACCAATGGAATGTTCTACCTTTGCAAAGAGATGGGGGTTGGGGAATGGAAGGGGAGGAGCTTTATAACAACTATTACTCTAAGAATATATAACAATTTTCTAGTTAACTTATAGAAATAGAAATGAAAAGGCACCTCCTCTCTACCCTTAGTCCTCGAATCCTTCTTTAACCATTTTCAAGTCAGGCTCTGTCTCTCACCCCAATTCTCTTCTCTGCCCCCCCTTCCTCTGTCTCTCCCTGTCTTTGTCTCTCCCTCCCTCTTCCTCCCTTCTCCCCCACTCTCTCTCTAGGTCTCTCTCTGTCTCTGTCTCTGTCTCTCTCTGTTTCTTTGTCTCTGTTGTAATGCCAGAGAAACTGAGGCAAGATAGAGATTAGAGAGTATTTAATAATTTATTAAATGGAGAGATATCCTGGGACCAAATGGATCCATGGTTTGGTCCTAGGACTGAATGAGACTATCTTCTCCAAGAGTCTAGCAAACAATGAGACTTCTCAATGACCTACATACACATACGTGGCTCAGACTCAGGGGGTAAATGAAGTCAGAGACGGTGTCAGGGTGCTGAGATCGGAACGGGACTCTGACGGAGTGGGGTGAGCTACTGGAGAGGGGGGGAGGCACTGATGTGGGGAGAGGCATCTTTATAAGAGGGTATCTGATATTCTGATGGCTTGGGATGGGGAGAGGCATTCTGATATTCTAAAACATAAGATCTTTTATCCTTATCAAATATTCTGATAAGGGAGGGGAGGTTTTGCCTGAGCTTTGACTGAAGCAGAGAAAGTGAATCAGGATAATTAGGGAAACTGAGTCAGGACAATAAAAGAGAACTGTGGCATAACACTGTCTCTCTGTCTCTCTATCTCTCTCTGTTTCTCTTTCTTTTTCTGTTTCTGTGTGTCTCTGTCTCTTTCTCTCTCTCTCTTCTTTCTCATCTCTTTCTCTGTCTCTGTCTTTCTCTGCGTGTGTGTGTGTGTGTGTGTGTGTGTGTGTTTCTTTCTCTCTGTTTCTCTCTGTGTGTCTATGTCTCTGTGTTATGTGTCTCTCTCTCTGGCTCTCTCTGTTTCTTTCTGTCTGTCTCTGTGTCTCTTGTGTCTCTGTCTCTCTCTCTCTGTGTCTCTGTCTCTGTCTCTCTGTCTCTTTTCTCTCTCTCTGTCTCTCTCTCTCTTTCTCTGTCTCTCTCCCTCTTTTCTCTCCCTCTGTCTCTCTCTCTCTTTTCTCTCTCTCTGTCTCTCTCTGTCTCTGTCTCTCTCTGTCTCTCTCTCAATCTCTCTCTCTGTCTCTCAATCTCTCTCTCTTTTCTCTCTGTCTCTCTCTCTTTTCTCTCTCTTTTTCTCTGTCTCTCTCTCTGTGTCTCTGTCTCTCTCTGTGTGTCTCTGTCTCTCAATCTCTCTCTCTTTTCTCTCTCTCTCTCTCTGTCTCTCTCTCTGTCTCTCTGTCTCTCTCTTTTCTCTCTCTCTGTCTCTCTCTTTTCTCTCTCTCTCTGTCTTTGTCTCTGTCTCTCAATCTCTCTCTCTTCTCTCTCTCTCTCTCTCTCTCTCTCTCTGTCTTTGTCTCTGTCTCTCAATCTCTCTCTCTTTTCTCTCTCTCTCTCTCTCTGTCTCTGTCTCTTTTCTCTCTCTCTGTCTCTCTCTTTTCTCTCTCTCTCTGTCTTTGTCTCTGTCTCTCAATCTCTCTCTTTTCTCTCTCTCTCTCTCTCTCTCTCTCTGTCTCTCAATCTCTCTCTCTTTTCTCTCTCTCTCTCTCTCTCTCTCTCTCTGTGTGTGTGTGTGTCTTTGTCTCTGTCTCTCAATCTCTCTCTCTTTTCTCTCTCTCTGTCTCTCTCTCTTTTCTCTCTCTCTCTGTCTCTCTGTCTCTCTCTCTTTTCTCTCTCTCTCTCTTTTCTCTCTCTCTCTGTCTTTGTCTCTGTCTCTCAATCTCTCTCTCTTTTCTCTCTCTCTCTCTCTCTGTCTTTGTCTCTGTCTCTCAATCTCTCTCTCTTTTCTCTCTCTCTCTCTCTCTCTCTCTCTCTCTCTCTCTCTCTCTGTCTTTGTCTCTGTCTCTCAATCTCTCTCTCTCTTCTCTCTCTCTCTCTCTCTCTCTCTCTCTCTCTCTCTCTGTCTTTGTCTCTGTCTCTCAATCTCTCTCTCTTTTCTCTCTCTCTCTCTCTCTCTCTCTCTCTCTCTCTCTCTCTCTCTCTCTCTGTCTTTGTCTCTGTCTCTCAATCTCTCTCTTTTCTCTCTCTCTCTCTGTCTTTGTCTCTGTCTCTCAATCTCTCTCTCTTTTCTCTCTCTCTCTGTCTTTGTCTCTGTCTCTCAATCTCTCTCTCTCTCTCTCTCTCTCTCTCTCTCTCTCTCTCTCTCTCTCTCTCTCTCTCTCTCTCTCTGTCTTTGTCTCTGTCTCTCAATCTCTCTCTCTTTTCTCTCTCTCTCTGTCTCTCTCTTCTCTCTCTCTCTCTCTCTCTCTCTCTCTCTCTCTCTCTCTCTCTCTCACACACACACACACACACACACACACACACACACACACACACACAAATACACACAATATTTCTCCTACATTGAATTCTAGCCCCCTAATGCCTGACAATTTTACTGCAATTTGAAATCTAAGCTAAATAAAGGGATTTTTTTTTTCTTTCTATCCAAGTGTGAGGAGCTAACTACCAGGTTAGAAAGTCTGATACAGATTACATGTCTGTAATGTGTAATCATAGGGAGTTGTCTCTAATGCTCAGAGGTTAAATGATTTGCCTTGCGTCATTTGTCCATAATTGGTCAAGTCACTATCCGGCTATTATTATTATTCTTTCCTTACCTGTTTATTCCTCAGAAACTTGCAAAACCCAGTGCTCCTTCCTGTGCTGCCTAAATTCCCTAAACTTCAAAAGCAAAAGTTTTCCAGCAGTTTTCTTGTGAGTCCAAAAAACAGGGTATTTTAAGGCTTAAAGAAAAGCTCTGAAAAGCTTTAAGAGATTAAAATTGAACTAAGACTTTTGGGACATCCTGCATGAGTCCAACATTTCTTGATAAAATGTAGGCACCTCTGAAAACCTCCTCGTACTGGTAGCAACCCTTAGGGCATTCTACATATTAACAATGCCCTTGAGTTGTCAGGGTTTTAACTTTTTTTACAGTACCATAGTTAAGAATGTTATTAGCAGATACCACACTATTACTGGTGACTGAGATCCGTCCAAGGGGTACTTCTCTTGGCAATAAGGTTTTCAAAGAATTGTCCAGAGGTGGGCCACCTAATATCTACAGGCATTTCACTCTATCACATCCCCAAACTCAGATTTAATTAGACTCAAGGGCATATGCTTCTGGCATAAAGAGAAAGAAAATTCATCTATGAGGGCAAAACCTAATTTTAATTAGGGGAAAACCCACTTTTAATTGGTGTTAATCTGTCTACTCCCTTGGGACCAGAGGAGAGTTCTAGACTGACAATAAGATTGATTAGAAGGACAGCCTTAAGGGAAAGATGAAATGACAACTTGCTTTTATTTGCAGCAGTCCTCCCTGCTTCCACAATTCAAGATTCCAAGAAAAAGCCATTGTTTCCACCTGAACAGAGAAGTCTCTTAAAAAAAAAAAAAAAAAAAAAAAAGCCTGTTATCCATGCAAAACATACTAGCAAATAGAAAGATCATGCAGTTCCTGCTCCAGAATCACTGTTCTGTATCCAGCCTATATTGAGGATTAAGGAGAAAAACAAAAAACTCATTACAAATAGTATTTGCGAAACTCATCTCTCAGTCGTGGGGAAGAAAAGAGTTGGCCCTGCTTACTGGGTGACAGCCTCACTAAGTTGAAACTGAGTGGTGTCAGGGGAAGAGCTGTGGTTTGGAAGCCTAAGGAAAGAATCCCAGCTCCTTAGTATCAACATGATTTGGAGCAAGTCAAATGACTTTGCTAGGCCTCTGCATCTTCATCTGTGCAAGGAAGAGATTTTAAGGTAACTTCCAGCTCTGAGATCACAGAATGATCTGCTGAGAAAATTCACAGCCTGTGCTAACATATTTATTTATTCCCAGATCTAGCAAAAAAGGGAAGCTGTGGCTTTTTAACTTTATATATGCATTTATTACATATTGATTACTAATAAATTATTATTTATTATCCAGAAGAAAGGAATAGTCCTTTGTCAAATTGATAGACTTGGCAAAATTTATTCTGAGCATCCTGCACCTCCCTTGTCAGGATCCTTATTTCCCTCCCTCTCTTTTTTATGGACTTCTCCTCTGACCAAAATATTATCCTTCCCCGTATATGAGAAATAAATGGTAGATAATTCACACTAAATTGTAAATTTTCCCTCTTTAACATCCCTCACATTGTGTTTTATTTTTGACACTGATTTTCCCTATCTCACCTGGAAATGCAGGAGCCACTCACTTGCCTTACCTCCATCCTGGACAGCACAAAAACTGGTCTGCTACATTTCTGATCTGGGCTAAATGTTCCCTCTGTAGGCAGCCAGTCATCAGTTACCATTCCTGCCTCCCACCTCTACCTCCAAAGCTCACCATAATTGGTACAGGACATACTTGATTCACATTAGACTTATTGTTGCTTAAAACTCCCAAACTCAATTGATCTAGCAGCCAGAGCCTCTCCAGTAACAGGGACTACAAGGGAGTCTTAATGGTCATTCCCCACGTTAAGGGGGAAAAAAGGATTCCAGTACTTAATGCAAAGGAATTCATAACGGGATAGCGCCTTGGCGATGAGTTTTTTTAAAGCCTCTCCACTCAAATCTTGCCATGTTCTACCTTCTCTGGCTTCCTTTAAAGCTGACCAGAGTTGTATAGAACATTTTCAGTCCTTCAAGCAGCTAGTACTTTCCCTTTTCAGATTACCTTCACCTCTTCTCAATGGCACAGTAGATATTGCACAAGATTTAGAATCAGGGAAACTCATCTTCCTAAAATCAAATTTGTATGATTCTGGGCAAGTGCCTTACTCTTATTTATCTCAGTTTCTCATCTATAAAATGAGCTGGAGAAGGAAATGGCAAAGCACTGCAGTATACTAACTAAGAAAACACCTAAATGGGGTTCCAAATAAGTAGACACTAAACACTGAGACCTAGAATGCTCCCCCATGCCCTCCTCCCAAACTCTTCTTGTTAAAGCCTTCCTGATTTCTGCCTCATCCCATTCTGCCTACCCAGTAAGAAATAAAGGGTTTTTCTTTCTTGTCCCTCAAATGGTACTTTATCTCTCTCTTACATTTTCATCATGCTCTATTCAGTATTATAACTATTGACAGACATAGTTTTTGCCCTCAAGGAAGTTATATTCTAATGGGGAAATAACATTTCATAAATATATATGAGCCCATGCAGCAAAGATGGAAAGTAACTTTAGAGGAGTAACTACTGACAGCTGGAAAAACTAGAAAAAAGTTCCTGTAGAGGGAATTTGAGCTCAATCTTAAAGGATAACAGATTCTTGAAGTTGGATATGAGGCGGTAGAGCATTCTCCATGAAAAACAGCAAACAGGTCAATATGACTGAACAATTCAGGGCATGGAGGAAAATAGAATGTAAGATTAGTGACAACTTTAAATGCCAAACAGAAAAATTTATATGTGATCCTAGAGATAATAGAGAGCCACTGGAGTTTATTAAGTAGAGGGAAAACATAATCAGGGATACTTTAAGAAAATTATTTTGAGATGACAGGAAAAGGTAATGATGAATGTTGGAGAGGATGTGAGAAAACTGGGATGCTAATACATTGTTGGTGGAGTTGTGAACTGATCCAACTATTCTGGAGAGCAATTTGGAATTATGCCCAAAGGGCTACCAAACTGTGCATACCCTTTGATCCAGCAGTGTTTTCACTGGGCTTATATCCTAAGGAGATCATAAAGGAGGGAAAGGGACCCACTTGTGCAAAAATGTAGTGCCCAACCTTTTTGTAGTGGCAAGAAAGTGGAAACTGAGTGGATGCCCATCAGTTGGAGAATAATTAAATAAATGATTAAATAAGTTATGGTATATGAATGTTATGGAATATTATTATTCAAAAGAAATGATCAGCTGAATGATTTCAGAGAGGCCTGAAGGGACTTACATGAACTGATGCTGAGTGAAATGAGCAGAACCAGAAGATCATCGTACACAGCAACAATAATATTATATGAAGATAAATTCTGATTGACATGGCTCTTTTCAACAATAAAAAACAATGACTGAGGCCAGTTCCACTACCAGTTTCTGGTAATGAGGAGAGCCATCTACACTCAGAGAGGACTGAGGGAACTGAGTGTGAATCACAACATAGCATTTTCCCTCTTGCATTTTGTTTTCTTTCTCATTTTTTACTTTTTGAATTGATTTTTCTTATTCAGCATGATATTTGTATAAGTTGTATACATTGTATAATTGTGTAAATTGTATAGTAATAGTATAATTGTATCAATTGTATAAATGTGTATACATATATTGGATTTAACATATATTTTTAATATGTTTAACATCTATTGCCATCTAGGGGAAGGGGTGAAGGGAAGTGGGGGAAAATTTGGAGCACAAGGTTTTTCAAGAGTCAATGCTGAAAAATTATCCATGCATATGCTTTGAAAATAAAAAGAAATTTTTAAAAAGAACTGCAAGAAGGAAAGATGGAAGGAAGGAAGGAAGGAAGGAAGGAAGGAAGGAAGGAAGGAAGGAAGGAAGGAAGGAAGGAAGGAAGGAAGGAAGGAAAGAAGGAAGGAAGGAAGGAAGGAAGGAAGGAAGGGAGGTTAGGAGGGAGGGAGGGAGGGAGGGAGGAAGGAAGGGAGGAAGGAAGGGAGGAAGGGAGGGAGGAAGGAAGGAAGGAAGGAAAGAAGGAAGGAAGGAAGGAAGGAAGGAAGGAAGGAAGGAAGGAAGGAAGGAAGGAAGGAAGGAAGGAAGGAAGGAAGGAAGGAAGGAAGGGAGAGAGGTTAGGAGGGAGGGAGGGAGGGAGGGAGGGAGGAAGGAAGGGAGGAAGGAAGAGAGGAAGGAAGGGAGGGAGGGAGGGAGGGCACTTTGACTTGTGATGGAAACAGCCATGTATATCCAGAGATGTTGTTATTGTTGTTGTTTTGTTTGCTTGGTTTTTGTTTTTTCTTTCTCACTTTTACTCCTTTTAATCTGATTTTTTGTGCATAACATGATAAATATAGAAATATGTTTAGAAGAAGTGCACATGTTTAACCTATATTGGATTACTTGCTGTCAAGGGAGAGGGGGAGGAAGAGAGGGAGGGAGAAAAATTTGAAACACAAGGTTTTGCAAGAGTGAATGTTGGAAACTATCTTTGAGTGTATTTTGAAAAATTAAAAGCCATTATTACAAGAAAAAATTCCAAATATTCTCACACACACACACACACACACAAATCACTTTGTCAGCTGGGCATTAGTTTGTCATGAGTTCCATGGCATTCAAGGAGATGATATGCAAGTGAACTGGATTTGAGTGAGGGAGGCTATGCAAGGTCACCTACCTCACTTTCCCCTCCAGAGCCATCTGGGTCAAGTGAGCAGATACATATCAGGACAGGAGATGGCTCTGGATTCAATGGGAGACCTTTTTAAGCTAAAATCTTTCATAGATCTCGGTGCTCTCCAATGTAATAACCAAATTCAGAAGTTTTGAACATGTTGAGTTTCAGATGCCTATGAGGCATCTCATTCAAAATGTCCAATAAGTATTTAGTGATATGGGGTTTAAAACTAAGGAAAGAGGTTGAAGCTGGAAGATAAAGATTTGGAGATTTCCTGATGAATATGGTCATTGCATTCATAAGAACTTATGAGATCACCAAAGGAGAGAGGACAGTTCTCTCTTCCAAGTCTGGGGAGTATAGGAGCACAATGCCCCCAGCATCTGAAAAACCTGTGGGTTTTGGCCCATCTTTGTAGAGAAGAAGTCTGATTTTTTTCTTTTTCCTTTATGGAATGTTTATAGAACCTTATTGTAAAATTTGGGCTATTTGGTCATAGGCTCTGTGTCATTTGTAGCTTCCAGAAAACTCCCCCAAAAATTCCCATTTAATTTCTTATGCCAATCCTGGATATATCAAAATGATGAGAGAAAAAGTCACAGTGTGGAAGTGATGACTGGGATAAAGGAAAAAAGAGAAGAGAAACTAGAAGAACACCTTGGTGATATATCCCTAAGTAAGTGAGTCAGTCAATAAACATTTATTAAGCATCTGCTATATGCCTGAGTTACAAAAAACAACAAAACAGTAAAAAAAAATTCCTGCTCTCAAGGAGATCATAATCTAATAGGTGAAGATAACACATAAAGTGAAGAGGGGAAGGCATCTATTATGGGACATGATGAAATCTTGAGATCTTTTAGCCAAGCAGGAAATGATGTAATTGTTGCATTGGGTGCCAATGGAAGATTTGGCAGAAAATCTCTCCAAACTCCACCCTCCACCTTTCTCAACCAGAGGGCAGGGAGTAATGAGGTGGTTAATGTGATCTTGCAGAAATAAAAGTTTCAAGAGACAGTGATTAAGTTTAGAAGAGCACCAGGAGAGAAATGAAGTAAGTATGACATGGATTAAGATCTAACAAAGGTGACCGAGAAGCATAAAAATGATATTAAAAAAAAAAGAAGAGCCAACATTTATATAAAACTTCCTATGTATCAGGTACTTTGCTAAGTGCTTTACAAATATAATTTCATTTGATCCTCACAACAATCCTGAGAAGTAAGTGCTATTACCCATTTTACAGTTGAGGAAACTGAGACAAATGGAGGTTATTAAGTGGCTTGGACAAGATCACAAGGTATCTAAAGCCAAATTTTCACTTAGATCTTCCTGACTCCAAGCCCAGGGCTCTATCTACTGTGCCATCTAACTGAAAACCAAAAAAGAAGAGAAGAAAACCCAGAAAAAAGAGAATATCTAGGAAGTAAATGTGAACCAATTGTGTCAAATGCTGCAAAGGCTTCAAGAAGGATGAGAAATGAGAAAAAGGGTATTAGTCTTGGCAATTAAAAAGTAATTGATAGCTTTGGAAAGGTCAGTTTTAACTGAATGATGGGGTCAGAAGTCAGATTACAAAGCCTTTTAAAGAGATTAATGCACATTTGTATGTATTGTATCAATTTTGATTGGATTAAATTGAATTATACTTCAGTTAAAACCTATGAGATCAGGAAGTCTATCCTCATTATCTTTACATAATCCCTGGCATCTAACATAGTGTTTTGCATATTCATCAAAGCCATCTGGAATTCTAAGTGAAATCATGGATTTTGATTAAAATCAAATTAAAAGGCAGTTTGTATAAATGTGCCAATTCTAACTATAACAATAATCCTTTGTAGAAGGAGGAGCCAAAATGATGGAATGATAGAAAATAATACATCAAGTTCTCCTTCACAAAACTCTTCCAAAAAGATCTAGAAAATGCACCAAACCCAATCCTGAGGGGGAATCCAGAAAAAATTCTAGTTAATTGTTTGTCTAGTCCAGTTTGACATAGTGAGATAGACAGTGAAGTCTGTGAACACTGAGAACTGGGTCAGACCAGGAGCACCCTGGGGTGCCTCTAGATCCATATTGGGACACTGCAATGAGAACAGACATGAACTGGGAGCTTTGTCACTTCCTATTTGGCTCCGAGTCAGAGATCCACAGTAGACTAAGGAAAGGATATATGCATAGGAGTAATGTTCCCCAAATAGGTCCTAGGTGATAAAGGAAGAATTTCAGAAGTCAACTACAGCTACAGTCATAGCCTAATGGGGCCCAAACCCTAAGTATGGAGCAAGGTCTCATTTTCAGCATCTAGCTTAGTCTGCATAAGAACAATCATGGCAAGAATCCCAAATAAAGGGATTCTGAATGCCTCCCTGAAGAACAATCATGGCAAGAATCCCAAATAAAGGGATCCTGAATGCCTCCCTGAACTAACAGTGATAAGAGTTAAGTCTAAAAGTAAACTACTCTTGTCCATTTCCAAACCCAAGTCAGGAACTTACAGAGCTCAGATGGGATGAAGGGACAGTAATCAGATCTTTCCATGGATCAGAACTCTTTAGAAACATGAAACTTTGCAAGTTCTTATCCAGAGCTGTCTCTGAAATCCTGATATAACATAACACTCAATACCCAAAGAAAGCAGTGAGAGGACCAGCCCCAATTTCCCTTCAGAAATACCACAGAGCCCAGTGCTACCATCAAGGACAAAGTCAGGAAGTAGTCTAGAAGAATAACCACCCCTCCCCCCAAAAAAATCCCACCATAAGAGCTATTATGGTGGCAAGGAGACTAAAGATTCATTGGGGGGGGGGGGGGAGTGGAGACAACTCTAACGTATCTACAAGCAAAGTCTCAGAATAAAATATATCTTGGGAAGAAGCTAAACCAATATGACAGAGCAAAGGCAGCAGCTGGCCCTATCTCTACCCCAAATCCCTCCAAAAACTTAAAATAATGCCATTATCCATTCCTAAAGTAGCACAACCCACAAAAGAACAGGATGAAATAATTTTCCAGCCAAAGACAATTTAAAAGGTCAGCAAATCTGTCATACCTTTGTAAGAGTGGAACACAGTCTAACACAGACTATACCAGCACAGACCCAGCCCCAGAAAACCAGGAGCAAGCCTTAGGAGCCATGGAATTGCCAATGGCAGCAGATGATTCCAGAGTTCTCAGCCCACAGATGGTAAGGTGATCAAACAACTGGCCAGGAGGAAACTATAAGGCTCTCTCTCTTCTAGCCCGGGGACAAGACTCTGTGGCTTTGTCTACAGTTGGATTCAAGTCACAGTCCTAGTGGCAATCCTAGAACAAGGAGGAATAGTAGCACACCAAAGCTTATAGCCACAGTGGAGCAGACACACTCCTCACAAGGCAGAAAGGAGAGCTTGTGGTCACTCATGGACCAGAGCACAGGTGAGGAAAGTAGAAAACACACCTCTCCTTAGATCATACCTTCTTCAAAGAAGTGAAAACATACAAGTTCCTAGAAGTATCTCTGAAAAAGCTACACAAAATCTTTAAAACTTGGGACAGTGTGCCTACCACCTTGGAAGCAGAATTTTACTTTAACAGAGTTAAAAATTAAGAAATAGACTGGAAAAATAAGCAAACAACAGAAAAAAATTCTGACTGTGGAAAATTAATATGGTGGGAAAAAAGAGGAGGAAGAAGAGAGAGGAGGAAGAGGAGGAGGAGGAACAATGTGAAATACCTCATTGGAAAAACAACTAAAAACCTAAAAAACTAAAGACCTAAAAAATTAGATCCAGGGGGCAACTAATTGGTGTAGTGGATAGAGCACCAGCCCTGAAGTCAGGAGGACCTGAGTTCAAATGTAGCCTCAGACACTTAATACTTCCTGGCTGTGTGACCATATGCAAGTCACTTAACCCCAATTGCCTCAGGAAAAAGAAAAGAAAAGAAAAGAAAGAGATCCAGGAGAAATCATTTAAAAATTCTTGGACTACCTGAAAGCCATGATCCAAAAAAAAAAAAAAAACCAAAACAACAACACTTAGACATCATCTTTCAAAAAAATTGTCAGTTGTCCTGATATTCTAGAACCAGTGGGTAAAATAGACATTGAAAGAATCCACCAAACACCTCCTAAAAGAGATCCCCAAATGAAAATTCCCAGGAATATCATAACCAAATTCCAAAGTTCCCAGGTCAAGGAGAAAATATTGTAGACATGCATTAAAAAGCTAATCCAATTATCGAGCCACAATCAGGATAACACAGGATTTAACAGCTTCTATATTAAAGGAACTTGAAATGATATTCTGGAGGTCAAGGAGCTAGGATTACACTCAAGAATCACCTCCTCAGCAAAACTGATTATAATCCATCAGAGAAGAATATTGATTTTCAATGAATTAGAGGACTTTTAAACATTCTTGATGGAAAGACCAAAGCTGAATAGAAAATTAAACTTTAAAATAGAAAATTCAAAGGAAACATAAAAAGGTAAACAGGAAAGGAAAATCATAAGGGACTTAATAAGATTAAACTGTTTACAATCCTACATGGGAAGATGATACTTGTAACTTATAAGAACTTTCCCATCATTAAGGTAGTTAGAAAGAGCATATATAGACAGAAGACATAGGTATGAGTTGAATAACATCTAAAAAAATTAAGTTAAGGGGTGAGAGAAGAATGCTTTTGGAGAAAAGGAAAGGTAGAAGTAGAATTGATCTCACTAAAAGATGTAAGGAAAAACTTTTACAATGGAGGGGAAGAGCAGGGAAATGTATGGAAGTGAATGAGCCTTACTCTCATCAGAACTGACTCAAAAAAGGAACAAATGTACACTTAATTGAGCATAGAAATCTATCTTACTACTCTACAGGAAAGTAGAAGGGGAAAAGGTTGTAAAGGGGAAGGGGTGATAGAAGGGAAAACAGTTTGGGGGAAAAGGTAGTAAGAAGCAAAACACTTGAGAAGGAATAGGGTGAAGGGAGAGAGAAAATAGAATAAACAGGATGGGTAGGAAGGGAGTACAGTTAGCAATAATAACTGAAAAAATGGAAGCAGCTTTCTTTGATAAAGAATTCATTTCTCAGACATCTAAAATATTAAGTCAAATTTATAAAAATAAGAATCATTTTTATATGAACTGATGCTAAGTGATGTGAGTAAGACCAAGAGAATGTATACAGCAACAACAAAATTATGCAATGATCAATTCTGATGGACATGGCTCTTTTAAAAAAATAAGTAATTCAGGCTAATTTCAATAGACTTGTGATGGAGAGAGCCATCTGCATCCAGAAAGAGGACTGCAGGCATTGAATGTGGATCATAACATAGTATTTTCACCTTTTTTGTTATTATTTGCTTGCTTTTTGTTTTCTTTCTCATTTTTTTCATTTTTGATTTGATTTTTTCCTGTAATATGATAATTGTGGATATATATATATATATATATATATATATATATATATATATATATATATATATATATATATATATATATATAAAAGAATTGCACATGTTTAACATATTTTGGATTACTTACTGTTTAGGGGAAAGGTAGGGGGGAAGAGAGGAAGAAAAAATTTGGAACACAAGGTTTTGCAAGGGTGAATGTTGAAAACTACTTATGCATATATTTTTTTAAAGTTTTTTCATTTTCATAAAGAAAGAATTTAACCTCTAAAGAACCACAGAAAAATCAAGTTTGGAATCCAATATTCTAGAAGAAAGAGGATACAGAATCATAGCCAATAATAATTTATCTAGCAAAACTAAGTAAAATGGTGAAAAAATAAAAATTGATCTTTAATGAACTAGAGAACTTTTGGCCTTTCCTAATGGAAAGATCGGAGCTGTGCAGAAACAAATTCAAACACAGGAGAGAAGAGAAATAAAAAGTGGTATATATGAATGAATAACAAAGAATAAAGAAAAAAATTATTTATATTCAAATATAGGGAGATAATATATTTGCTCCTGTAGAACTCATCAGAGTTCACAGAGGAAATGTAATTAGATGTTCTGGGCAATGTTCTGTTGTGTATGTTCATAAGACAGAAAGAGAGAGAGGTACCCTGAGGAGAAGGAGAAAGAAATATAGGGGAAATTATTTCATATGATTAGAATGTAAAGTAGAAATATATACAAACAACTAACAACTGATACTTGATCCTCACTCTGATCTGAACAAGTCAAAAGAAGGAAGGATTTAAGCACACACATGTAGCAGCATGGTTCAGAAATACATTTCATGAGGCAGCTCAGTGGCTCAGTGGATAGAGCACCAGCCCTGAAGTCAGGAGGATCTGAGTTCAAATTTGGCCTCAGATACTTAACACTACCTAGCTGTGTGACCCTGGGCAAGTCACTTAGCTCCAATTGCCTCAGAAAAAAAAAATTATATATATATATATATATATATATATATATATATATATATATATATATATATATATATATATATATATATATATATATATATATATATATATATAATTCCCCTCACAGGGAAACAGGAGGAAATAGAAATGGGAAGTAGAGGGAGGATAAATTAAAAGAGGAGTTCATCCTAAGCAAAATAAATTATAAAAACAAACAAAATATTTATAGCTCCTTTTGAGATGACAAAGAATAGGAATCTGAGGATATACATGAATGGTTGAATGAATAAACAAATTATGGTACATAAACATATTGGAATACTATTATGTGAACTCTCATCAGGGTGATGGCCAATTAGTATTCCAGAAAAATATTATTATTATATTACATGTGTTTATTATTATAAAAACATGCTACCCAGCTCCTAACAGAATTGAAGAGCTCAGAATGCAGAATAAGACTTTTTTTTTTGGACGTGGCTAATGTGGACAGTTATTTTCGTTAACTATACATGCTTGTAATGGGTTGTGTTTTTCTTGTGATCATAGGGAGGGAGATACTGAGAGGAAGAATGTGATTTTGGCTAATTAAAGCAATTAAAAAAAATTTTTAAAGAACGAATAATCCCTTATTATACCATGCCACTTTACAAAGGTATTTCAGAAATTGTTTACATATTACATATTTACAATTCTTCCCCAACTTACCACTAAACCTAGAAAAATTTGCACAAACACTATCACATTTCCATTAAAAATAAAGTAAATGTGAATACTCATTCACTTTCTTTTTCCTTCCTCTAACTTTTTTTTCCTAAGTCTTCTCTGGACTTCATCCAGGATATTCATATCCTGATGTTACTCTTTCACTCTACCCCTTTAGAAATCCTAGTTTTCTAAATAGTTAAACTGAAACACTACCTCCTACAAGAAGCCTTTTAAAACAGGGGTTGTCTTTTGCCTCTTTTTGAGTGCATAAACATATAGTAGGTGCTTAATAAATGTTGATTGATTGAATTGGTACATGCGTGTCTTATCTTTTACTTTTTCTTTGTATTCCCAACACTTAGAACAGTGCCTGGAACAGAGTAAATGGTTGCTATGGATTCATTTGTTAATTGACTGATGAGTGGAAAGTATTTGATGCCAAATCTTTGGCCTGCTCTTTCTGTTACACACTCCTATTATCCACGTTCCAATACATACTTTCCACTTTGTCACAATCCTACTCTGACCTACACTCTTACTACTAAACTAAACTGAGGCTTCTGAGGTTTAATTTAAAAATTGAATAACCTTGCAGTCATAGATGTACATACAGGAAAACTTGAAAATTAGAAGTAAAATAGAGAAACTTGAACTGCTAGGTGGCACAGTGGATAGAGCAATGGACTTTGAATCAGAAAAACTCACGTTCATGAGTTTAAATCTAACCTCAGACACTAGCTGTATGAGCCTGGGCAAGTCACTTATCCCCATTTTCCTCGATTTCCTCATCTGTAAAATGAGTCAGAAAAGGGAATGGCAAACCACTCTAGTATCTTTGCCAAGAAAACCCCACATAAAATCACAAAAAGTCAGACATGATGGAAACAACTGAATAACAAGAGAAACCTTAAAATGTTGCCTTTCATCATTAACTGGGTGAGGATTAGAGTAAAAAGGAAAGTATAACCATGAGAAACATTATATTTTAGTGGCAAATGATCTGAATCTGGAATTTATTTTAGAAGCAAGAGATTTGGGTCTAAATTTTAGTCTAGCTACTAAATACTAAGTAATGTTGGGCAAGCATACTGTGAGCTTTCTCCCCAGTTTTTAGTTTTCCCTACTTGTCAAATGAGGCATTGGGGAATGCCCTAAACATGTCTAAGAGCCCGGCTCTAAAGCCTATTACAATTGCCTTAAGGCTAATCACAGGCTTTTGGATTTAGGGAGTCCCTCCATTCAGCCTCAAATTTTGTTCATTTCATTCTTTTCCCTCCCCTCTGGCCCTATAAATATTTATTTTATTTGTTGGATTTTTTTTTTTTACTTCTGTTGAAAAGACAAAACCTTTTTTACATTCTACAGTAATTTCAGGTTCTTTTCAATGGGACTTTTTCATCAAATGCAGCCTATCTCTCATTTTCCATTTTCCCCAGCCTTTACCCATTACTCAAAAAAAAAAAAAAAAAAAGCACAGAACAATGACTGACTTCTAGAACAAATCCCCATCTTCCCAGCAGGAATGCATTTTCCAATTATTTATTTATTCCATTTGCTTAATGACTAAATCCACTGCTATTCCACACTTCTCAGCAAATAAGAACAGACATATTCTGTGGGGAAATGATTTCATCCTGTGCTTTAAATGAGGATGGATGAGGAGTGCTCTTATCACAGACCAAGTGTGATAATAGTGCGCTGAGTTCAGAGTAAGAAGACCTGGGTTCAAATTTGTTTTCCTACTTTTATCCTGTGACTTCTGATAAGTCAGTTAACTGATCTGGGATTCAATATCCTCATCTGTAAAATGCCTGGATTAAACTAAATGGCTTCTGAAAGTCATCTTCTTGCTGTAATTCTGGGACCCAGCTTCTTAGATTGGAAGAGTCTGTAGGAGGTAATTTCATTCATTTCTCCTTCCTTTAAAAGAGAACAAGGATGGACCCACACTTAACACCATATACCAAGATGAGATCAAAATGGGTCCATGATTTAGGCATAAAGAATGAGATCATAAATAGATTAGAGGAACAGAGAATAGTCTACCTCTCAGACCTGTGGAGGAGGAAGGAATTTATGACCAGAGGAGAACTAGAGATCATTATTGATTACAAAATAGAAGATTTTGATTACATCAAACTAAAAAGTTTCTGCACAAACATTACTAATTCAAACAAGATTAGAAGGGAAGTAACAAATTGGGAAAATATTTTTATACTTAAAGGTTCTGATAAAGGTCTCATTTCCAAAATATACAGAGAACTGACCCTAATTTATAAGAAATCAAACCATTCTTTAATTGATAAATGGTCAAAGGATATGAACAAACAATTCTCAGATAATGAAATTGAAACTATATCCACTCATATGAAAGAGTGTTCCAAATCACTACTGATCAGAGAAATGCAAATTAAGACAACTCTGAGATACCACTATACACCTGTCAGATTGGCTAAGATGACAGGAACAAATAATGATGAATGTTGGAGGGGATGTGGGAAAACTGGGACACAATACATTGTTGGTGGAGTTGTGAGTGAATCCAGCCATTCTGGAGAGCAATTTGGAACTATGCCCAAAAAGTTATCAAACTGTGCATACCCTTTGATCCAACAGTACTACTACTGGGCTTATATCCCAAAGAAATACTAAAGAGGGGAAAGGGACCTGTGTGTGCCAAAATGTTTGTGGCAGCTCTTTTAGTTGTAGCTAGAAACTGGAAGTTGAATGGATGTCCATCAATTGGAGAATGGTTGGGTAAATTATGGTATATGAATGTTATGGAATATTATTGTTCTGTAAGAAATGACCAGCAGGAGGAATACAGAGAGGCTTGGAGAGACTTACATGAACTGATGCTGAGTGAAATGAGCAGAACCAGAAGATCACTATACACTTCAAGAACAATACTGTATGAAGATATATTCTGATGGAAGTGGAAATCTTCCACATAAAGAAGATTCAACTCACTTCCAGCTGATCAATGATGGACAGAAACAGCTACACCCAGAGAAGGAACACTGGGAATTGAATGTAAAATATTAGCACTACTGTCTATCTACCCAGGTTACTTATGCCTTCGGAATCTAATATTTAACGTGCAACAAGAAAATTGGATTTACACACATATGTTGTATACACACATATGTTACATACATATCTAGGTTATACTGTAACACATGTAAAATGTATGAGATTGCCTGTCATCTATGGAAGGGAGTAGAAGGAGGGAGGGGAAAATCTGGAAAAATGAATACAAGGGATAATGTTATAAAAAAATTACTCATGCATATATACTGTCAAAAGTGTATAATTATAAAATTAATAAAATAAAATAAAATAAAAAATAAAAGAGAACAAGGAACTGTAGTGGAAGCAGATCCCCATGCTCTAATCTCCCATGCTTTACCACCATAAATAAAACCTTAGGCTTGAAGTTGGAAAGTCAGCCTCAGATATTTGCTAGTTATTTGACTCTGAACAAAATTACTTAAACTCTTGTAATGTCACTGATAATCTCTGAGATAGAAGGACAAACAAGTGTAAATACACAGAATAATAGCATCTACCTCCCACAGTTGTTGTGAAGACAAAAGAAATGATATTTTTTAAATACTTAGCACAATATCGGATACATAGTAGATACTTAATAAATGTTTCTTTTTTTCCTTCTAATGTTATGCCACAGTTCTCTTTTATTGTCTTGACTCAGTTGTCAGTAATTGTCCTGACTCAGTAATTGTCCCTAATTATCCTGACTCAGTCCTGCCTCGGTTTCTCTGTTTCTCAGTTCTGCAAAACCTCCCCTCCCTCTTTATCAAAGGATAAGGATAAAAGACCTTAGGTTTTAGAATATCAGAATACTTCTCCCCATCCCAAGCTATTGGAATGTCAGATACCATCTTAGCAAGATGCCTCTCCCCATGTCTGGTGTCTCCCCCATTTTGTCATCTCATCTCTGGAGGCTCACTCCACCCTGTCAGAGCCCCATTCCTGCTCTCAGTACCCTGACTCTGCCCCTGCCTCAGTCTACCCTCCGAATCTGAGCCATGTGTATATTTGTCATTGAGAACTCTGTTTGCTGGATTCTTGGAGATAGTAGCCTCATTCAGCCCTAGGACCAAACCATGGATTCATTTGAGTCCAGTATATCTCTCCATTTAATAAACTATTAAATACTCACTAATCTCTATCTTGCTAAGTTTCTCTGGCATTATACTAAGGCTTAAGAACCAATCTAGCCTGAGAGCAAAGTATTTTACCAATTCATTCCTTTATTGGCTCAAAGATTCAGGAGGAAGTCTGAGCTAAAAGTTCACCCTAAATTCTCAGAAGTTTATTTTATGATTATACTCCATGGCTAAATAATTTGGCATCTGTGGTTTGGGAAAGAAATAGAAGAGAAACTTTTCTCCAGATGTGGAATTCACCATTCATGATGAAACAAAAAGGATATGCAAACTTTTGATAACGAAAGACAAGAGGAATTGGAAATTGAGTGGATGCCCATCAGTTGGGAAATGGCTGAATAGCATAGTATATGAATGTAATACAGGATGAACAAACTGATTTCAGAAAACCTGGGAAAATTTACTTGAATTGAAGCTGAGTAAAGTGAGCAGAACCAAGAGAACATTGTACATAGTAACAAGATTATGTGATTAACTTGTCTCTTCTCAGTAATGTAATGATCCAAGACAATTCCAATAGACTTGGACTGGAAAATGCCATTTGCATCAAGAGAGAGAATTATAAAGACAAAACACAGAATTTTCACCTTTTTTGTTTTCTTTTCCTTTCTCATGGTTCTCTCCCTTTTGGTCTGATTTTTTTCTTGCACATCAGGACAAATATAGAAATATGTTTAAAAGATTTGCACATTTAACTTATATGAGATTATTTGCTGTGTTAGGGAGAGGGGAGGGAAAGGAGAGAGAAAATTTGGAGCACAAAGTCTTACAAAAATCAATTTTGAAAATTATCTTTATATGTATTTGGGAAAAAAATACTATTGTGAAAAAAAAAAGAAAGAAAAAAGAAAGACAAGAGCATTTGGCTCCAAATGACTGATCCTTTATCATGCAGAGTCAAGGACCAATAGAACAATTTCCTCCAGACCCAGATTAGATGCAACTATATAGAACAGGGAAATTTAATTTAGTTTTACAAGGGAAACCAAATTATAATGAAAATAAAGATTGGAGGGGGGCATCCCAGGTCAGGTACCCATGTTAAGAGCCCTTGATATAAAGGTTCAAAGTTCATTTCTGGGAATGGGATGGGGAAGAAATAGTCTACCATCATTCCTTCCCCCCCCCAAAAAAAATATCCCCAAAGCACTCTTATTTATCTCTTCCAGCATCCAATACCACTTCCCTTTAAAAAATTACTTTCTGTGTGAGCTAGATCTATCCTGCTTTTGATTATAATATATTTTTCTTAGTTGGATCCTTTTTAGACCTAAAAATTATTGGTTATATCACCATTGTATAATAACCCTTCAGGAACTTAATGATCCTTGATACTTCACATCCCACCCTCCCTAATAAGATCTATAAATAAGAGATACTTGAAGTCATTAAAAGAAAACAATACATTGAGAAGGTTAGGAATATAAAATTAAGAGTCTATCGTCTATGGTGCTGTATGTAGATCACAACATAGTATTTTTATCTTTTTTGTTGTTGTTTGCTTTTTTTCTTTTTTTTTCCTTTTTAATCTGATTTTTCTTGTGCAACATAATAAATGCAGAACTGTTTAGAAGAATTACACATGTTTAATGTATATTGGATTACTTGCTGTCAAGGGGAGAGGGAAGGAGAAAAATTTGGAACACAAGGTTTTGCAAGGGTGAATGTTTAAAAAAAGTGACTCTTTCAAATGCCTCTTCACCCTTCTCTGGACAATTATCACTGAGAATAGCTCCATGCAGGGTAGAATTTCTAGGAATTGGAGACAGCATTTACAACTAGAAAGGGACTTTTCCAGATATGGAAACCAAAATTGAGAATCATTAAGTGACTTGCCCTAAATCCTATAGTAAAAATCTGAATCCAGGTCCTTTGACTCTTGTCTCCTATCTCCTTTTGATCTCATCTTTTTGTATTCTATTCTTTCACATTTGCTGGCTTAGTAAATTAAACTAATTCTGAGCTATGCTAAAGCTCTTAAAAAGTGTGATGCTTCAGAGGTTTTGTTTTCATTTTTGTTTAATTTTTCAATTTAATTCCAGCTTTTAAAGACTGAAACACCCTCTGGACCAGAAGAATTTCAAGTACCATAAGACAAAGTGGGAGAAATATTCTGGATAAGGGTGTGCCCTTCCTAGATCCCTTGAATCACACTAGGGAGGCAAACAATGAATCTGCTCAAGAATAAAGTGGTCCTGCCATTTAGCATTGTTTTTACTTGGGTAAGCTCTGAGAGGAGATTGAACCATAGGAAAAATCCATCAAGAGGTTTGTGTTCCTCCTGCCCCCCCAGCCTTGGGAACTCTGATGTCATTCTCTCCACAACCTCAGTCCTCAGCCCAGGCACCTTGGTGGGAAAATAAAACCATTTAATCCTCAGGTTTTTCTTTTTTAGTTTCTCTTTTCCCCATCTTTTAATCAAAGTCTACCTACCTCTTTCTCATGCAGACAAGTCCTGGTATTCAAGTCTCATTTGATTTAATCTCCTTTTTCAATTAAATTTCCTCTCCCTTGAGTTTCCTCACCCCCTTGCTTAGCAACTTTTGTCTGCTTTGCTTCTACCCCCTTTGGAGGAGATTTCTGTCTCCTATCACACTTCTGTTCTAAAGTCTCTTAATAAAACCATTAGGGCACTCTATAGTCCTTAAATACCAGGGGAATTTGGACAAAATAGGTAAAGGAGATTGTTTAGGGAGCCAAAGTCTCAGTAAATACTGGCCTCTGGTTCTACTTCAGCCAGTAACAAGCAAAGTAAGCTCTAGTGAGTAATATATCCACTAGGGTGGCTTAAGCAAGTGACTGAAACCTATCAAGGAAGATATGAATTCAAATCCTGACTTCCATATTAACATGTGACTCTAGCTGAATTACATAACCTCTCAAATAATAATAGCCCCTACCTCAGGGTTCTGTGAGAATCCAATTAGTTAGCAAAAGAAAAACACTTTGCAAACCTTAAAGTTCAAAAATGAATGCTAGCTATCATTAATAGTATTATCATTACTGTTATTATGATTAGGCAGAGCCCTAAACTCACTGGAGCATTTAAAGGCATTGTCGCATTTGAGAATGCTTAGTTTAGCACAAGATGGTAGCACAGTGAATAGAGTATTGGGCCTGGAGTCAGGAAGATTCATCTCCCTGAGTTCAAATGTGGCCTCAGATCCTTAATAGCTGTTGTGTGATCCTGGGCAAGTCACTTAACCCAATTGCCCTCAGTTTCCTCATCTGTAAAATGAGTTAGAGAAGGAAATGGCAAAGTGCTCCAGTATGTTTGCCATGAAAACTCCAGAAAGGGTCAAAAGTGTCAGACTGGTCTGGATAACAATAACTAGTACATAATAGAAGCTTAGTAAATGCCTAATGACTCACTGTTTTCCATCTTCACTTTGGTGAAAATGCTCTCTCCTTAACATCTTGCAATCTTTAGATCACTTTAAGACGCAGCTCAAAGGCTACCTTCTAAAAGAAATCGTTTCTGATTCTCTAGTTGTTTGCACACACACACACACACACACACACACACACACACACACACACACACAGAGTATTTAACTTTTACAGGTTTTTACTAATCTTATTCCCCATTAGAATATAAACTCATTGAGGAGAGGGACATTTTTCTTGTTGTCTTTGTGTCTAGAGTGCATAGCATAGTACCTGACACCCAGTAGGTGCTTAATAAGTTTGTCAAATCAAATTGAGTTGAATATAGAGGAAAGGAACCCCAGCTTGCTACTTGTTATCCATGAAAATTTTCTTTTCTCTGAACTTGATTTTCTTCATCTACAAAATAAGAGGGGTTATCATCTCTCAGCTCTCTTAAGCAGCTAGGTGGCTCAGTGAATAGACCATTAGATGAAATAAAGAAGACCTCAAATATTTATTAGCTGTGAGATCCTGGGCAAGTCACTTGACCTATATTTGCCTTAATCCACTAGAAAAGGAAATGGCAACACAATCAAGTTTCTTTGTCAAGAAAACCCCATGGACAGTATGGGCCATGAAAATTGCTTGTCCAACACCTCATGCTATAAAAACAGGACCAGGGAGAAAGACATCACATAGGCAAGTGAGCATCTGAGGAAAGATTGAAAATCTGGTATTTTCACTCCAAATGCATTGTACACAGAATCAGCATCCCTCCAAGGTGAGGGTAAGATCCTGTAGGAAAGGATGGGCAGATTAACCAGGAAGACAAAATTCCAAAGGTTCAAAAAGAAATTCAGTAACATGTTTAGCAACAAAAATCTCCCCACAGACACCCCCAACCTAATAATATACTGCTCTGAAAAGATCTGTCCTTATTGCTGGCTGGTCACATTGCCCTCATGTGGCTCAAATCATCATCCTATATTTTCAGGCTTTCAAAGGACATGCTACTACCTATACACAGTCACAACAGCAGAGCAATTCATGGTATTATCTTTGAGGAGGGGGTACTTCATACAGGTCTATGGATTAATAGGCTCTGCTGTAGCATTAGGGCAGGTTGTGGATGAACAAATTATTTCATTCCTTGGATAGAAGAAGCATTGGTTAAAAAAAAAAAAAAAATCTGGCCAATGAAGCTGAAAAAAATGGAGGGATGGATTGAGACTATGATTTCATTGGCTTAAGCAATCTTTCATTATCAAACTCCTATTTTCAATGCAGATCAGAAGCTTATTTTGCAATTTATACTAATGCAAAAGTTACCTAGACCACTGAAAGGTTAAGTGACTTGGTATAAAAAAAAAAAGCTTACAGTAAGAAACTCCTTCTAGGATTTGGTATTAGGAAAGACTCTAGTTACGAATTATTCCAATATCCTCATTTGACAGATGTGGAGAGAAGCTGTCATGCACCCAGAGTCTCTCAGAATCCTGGTGTAGTGGTTATGACATTTCACTTTATTGCAGGAATTAGTCATTGTTTTAGATCCCATGATTAGGAAGTTTCCTGGGTTTCTCATTTTTTTATTGGTTGGTTGAGTACTATGAAGAGCAGGGAGGGGAATATAGGTGCATATGTATGTATATACATGTATACCAGACATAAATATAGACACACATATACATAGGCATGTACACACGCATATGCCCAACTCCCTGTGCCAAAACTATCCATCTCTAAAGGAAGGGGTGAACAGTTTCTTTTTAATTTACAAAATAAGTCTAAGGTATTTTCTTCTTCTCAAAGTATTTCCCTACTGTTTCTGGCATTTGCTTGATGACAACTATCAGAGGCTAAATAGCTTGTAAAATAGTAAATATATGTCTTCTCTTTTTTCCCTTTTATTTTTTCTATCCCATTCATTCACACCAAGAAAATACCACCCACTTGGGATTTCCACAAACTCTGATTTTAGTGAATCTGAAAGTTTCACTCAACTCAATTCATTAAGTAAGAGACACGACCTTAGGTAAAGGACTTGTATTGGGGACTAATAAAAAATGTCTTAGAAAATCAACAAGGGAGAACCTTGAATGCTAACTCAAAAAATTTGTGCTTGATCAAGTAAGGAATATGAAGATGTTGGGCTCTTGATCAACAGAATATTAGCCGATGAAAATACTTATAACAGCACTGTTTTCTGAATCTTGTTGGGAGGCAGGAGAAAGAAGGCTGGCTTTCACTTACTATTCTGCTCTTTACTGCTATAGTTTGGATCTGCATAGAAAAGTGTCAATCCTGATGTATCCTTCAAATGCCTCTACCCACAAATGAGGATGGTAAGGAGGGGTCCTTCTTACTGTTTATTGTTCAGTTGTGTCTGATTCTTTGTGAACTCATTGGGATTTTCTTGACAAGTTTGCTATCTTCTTCTTCAGCCCATTTTACAGATGAGGAAACTGAAGCAAAGAGAGTTAAGTGATTTGCCCAGAGACTAGATTTAAACTGAGGTCTTCCAGACTCCAGAACCAACACTATATCCACAAGGACACCTGGTTGCTCTAGATCTCACCCTATTCCTTCCTTTTTCTATGAAAAGTATTCCCAATTGGCTGGAAGACAGAATAAATAAGAAAAAAAGTATGAAAGAAACCAAATTCTTATGGGGCCTTGTATACCAAGAACAGAAGTCTACATTTTATTTAATAAGCAACAGGAAGTCAAGGTTTTGGAGTGAAGCAGACTTAAATGTGTATTTCCTGGGGGCTCATCAAAGACTTATTTCATGCAGGGATTTGCATTTTGGCAAAGAGCCTTTGACAAAGCCTAAGAAAAATAACATTTAAGGTAACTGATTTCCTAACTCCCTCACTCAAAAAGCTTCCTGTCCAGTGAGCAATGGAAGTCATTGGTAATTGGGACTAAGTACTGCAAATTTAAAGATGCAATGGAAGTGACCCATTATGCTGCTTTTTCCCCTCACTGATGTCATCCTTGCCATCAGTTATGGCATGAATGAATGAAGGAAAGAATGAATGAATGAATGAAAGCCTTCCTAATAAATTGTGCATTGGAAAAGAAAAATCTTGGCAAAGGAGGGAGATGCTCAAATGCTTTGCATTTTTAAGGAAAAATTAATGATTATAATATGAGCAGTGAATTGTGAGAATAGCTCCCTGCTCAACCCCCCGAGATTCTGCCTTATGAATTCCATCTAAGAAGAAAGAGCTTTACAGCTGATCCCCCCCACGAAAAAAAAAGTCATATATGTAGTAAGTGTAGAAAGTACTTTGTATGTGATTTCACAAATGAATCTTCTTGTTCCCTCAAATAATGCTTCTCTCACCTAGAAGAGTGCTGGTGAATATTTAACAACTTGGTCTCCAAAAATATTTTAAAATTGTATACATGACACACTTTTAAGCTTAATCTATATTAACATTTTCCCATCGCACTCTTAAATCTAGCAGAATTTGCAATTTCTGAATTATAAATTCTCACACTGAAAATTTAATAATTTCTTGAAAGTCTGTTGAATTCTGGCCTACCATATCCCTGCTCCCATTCATGCTATATAATATGATTTCACATTGTTTTCAAAGCTGCTCAACTTTTCTTAGCTTCTTATTGGTTTTCTTTTGTTCTCTTCTATATACTTTTTACTTTATTTTTTCCCTTCCCTCAACCCACCACTATCCTAAAGAAGGCTACAGCTAAGTATGGACATATATATATATATATATATATATATATATTTATACACATACATCGATATCTACAAACATATATATATACATACACCCATACACATATATAAAGATCAAACTATGCTTATTTCTTCCTATCCTATCTGTTTGTCAGAAGGTGGATAGCATCTTCCTTCATATATCTAAAATTTTCCATATTTTTCTAAATCAAACAGCTCACCATTTCCTACACCATAGCAATATTCCAACCCATTCTATCTGAGAGATTCACTATGAAAGATTCCCCCCCCCCAATTTTCTGTATTTTTTCTGTTCTTGGCTACATAGGTTTTATTTATACAAGAAAAATTTAATTTAAAGTAATAAAATTATACTTTTTACATTTCTCCAATGTTCTCATATTGTAATATAATTTAAAGCCTGATACTGGTAAATCTACTTCCTTTATATTTTTTTCCCTAGTATCCTTGAAATTCCTGACCCTTTGTTCTTCCAAATGAACTTTGTTACTATTTTTTTCTACTTTAATAAGTTTTTAGTAATTTAATTGGAATGACATTTAATAAAGAGATTAATTAGGCAAAATTGTCATTTTAAAAATTATATTGACTTTACCTACCCATGAACAATAAATATTACTTCAATTATTTAGAGTTTATTTATATGAAAAGTGATTTATGCTTATGTTCATATAGTTTTTGTGTCTATTTTGGCAGATATACATACACTCAGGTATTTTATATTGTCCAGATGTTTTAGATGTTCTAAAATAATATTGAATAACATTACTGACACAATGTAGTTTCTCTATTTTTAAACTTTTGATTATATCTATTTTAACTTTAATTTTTGTCTGCAATCATGTTTATGATCCATGCTTTTTTTACATACTAAAATATACTTCTGTCCTTTTTTATCCTTGTGTGTCTCTTATTTTTTATAATGTTTCCAGAAAGCAACATATTGTTGAATTCAAAATTTTAATCTACTATCCATTTCCATTTTATGAGTAAATTTATCCTTTTCACACTGTTACAATTACTTGTTGTGTATTTTTCTCCTTCCTATTTTTCCTTATTATCCTTCTCATTCTATGTAACCTATCCCTCTTCACTCTTCTGCTTTACTTTTACCACTACTTTGCCCTCCTTAACCAATCCACCCCTCTAAGAATCCCTCTTTTATAATCTTTCCTAACACTATTCCCTTGCCCTCTTATTTCTCTCTGAATTTAGAAGACTTTCATATCCTTCTAGTTTTTTTTTTGTTGTTCCTTCTTTAACTCTTATTGATGAGAATAAGGTCCCATCACTACTCTCTCTCCCTACTAGTAGCTTCTGTATTTGTTTTTTTCCTTTTATGACTCATTTGTATGAAATAATTAACTATTCTTTAATCTCTCTCTACAACTTCTTGTTGTTTTTAAGAATCACCACATCATATTCTGATGGAAGTGGATATCTTCAACATAAAGAAGATCCAACTCACTTCCAGTTGATCAATGATGGACAGAAATAACTACACCCAGAGAAGGAACACTGGGAAGTGAATGTAAATTGTTAGCACTACTGTCTATCTACCCAGGTTACTTATACCTTCGGAATCTAATACTTAATGTGCAACAAGAAAATGGTATTTACACACATATATTGTATCTAGGTTATATTGTAACACATGTAAAATGTATGGGATTGCCTGTCATCAAGGGGAGGGAGTAGAGGGAGGGAGGGGATAATTTGGAAAAATTAATACAAGGGATAATGTTATTTTAAAAAATTATTACTCATGCATATATATTGTCAAAAAATTATAAATAAAAAATTTTTAAATGATAAAAAAAAAAGAATCACCCCATCATACTCAGCTCAGCCCATGTCTTTCTTTCAAACTCAGAACTACCGTAAACACTTTGTGGAAGCAGTGAGATGTTTTAAGTGCATAAAGTATCAGTTTTGGAGTCAGGAAAATCAAAGTTCAAATCCAGCCTTAGACACTTACTGACTTAGTTACTGTAGTCAAATCAGATTTGTTGTTATTGTCAGTTGTATTCAATGTTTCATGACCACATTTGGGGTTTTCATGACAGGATACTGGAATGATTTGCCATTTCTTTCTCTAGCTCATTAAAAATAAGGAAACTAAAGTCTACAAAATTAAGTGATTTGCCCAGGGTCACAGAGCTCTTAAATCTCTGAGGTCAGATTTGAATTTAGGAAGATGAGTCTTCATGACATCAGGCTTGGCACTCTATGCACTGAACCACCTAACTGCCCAAGTAAATCACTACCCTTCTCTGAACCTGAATTTTCTCTCCTGTAACTAATAACTGGAGGAGCTACATTCCATTGTTAATATGAGGCTTAAATGAGGTAATAGATGTATAATGCTTTGCAAACTTTAGAGTACTATATAAATGTCAGTCATTATTAAAATTTTGAAGATTCTATTTACATGCAGTATCTCAATCACTCCTCTGTTGTGTAAATGAAAGCACCTATAGCAGGCATCTAACTGAGAGCTTGTTTGGTGGGTTGAAAGAGAAGAAAGATTCTTAATTCTTTATTACCAAATTCCAGGTTTCATCTGCCAGATGCAAGTGGATTAATATCCTGCTCTTAGCAAACTATAACTGCTCAGAGAAATTTCCTAAGAGAAGCAGATGGTTTATTCCCAGTTAATTTCAAAACCATATTCATATTAATCTGTGCAAATTTTCATGACCCAGACCAAATGCTCAAAGAAAGGTTCAGGAAAATTCATGGCTAAAACATCCTTAAGATTAGAAATGGAAGAACATAAGATCATCTAATTTGACATATACAACAAGAATCCCTTTTTAAATATATTGACAAAGATCTTCAAGCCTTCCCTTACAGACTCCTAATGAGAGGGAAACCACTCCCTTCCAAGGCAGTTGTTTGGAAACATTATTGGAAATTTCTTTCTTATATCAAACCTACCCCTGCTTCTCTTGCAACTAGTTCTACAGGAGAAATCTAATTCTTCTTCTAAGAGACAGCATTTCAAAATAGAGCTATTATATCCCATCAGAGCCTTCTCTTCCTGGCTAAAAATCCTCAGACCTCATATAAAAAGATCTCAAGGTCATTTGCTAGCCTGTTCATTCTCTAAATCAAAGCTTCTTAAACTATGGGGTCACATAACTGCAAATGAAGGTTGTGAAAAATTTGGCAACAGAAAAAAGTATCAATTATTCTTCCAATATTTAATTCTTATTTTCTTAAATTTTATTTTATAAATTATTTAAAAATTTGTAAATTTTATTTAAAGATGAAAACCATCTTTACATGTAATTGGAAAAATAATATAATAGTATCTACATACATATATATATGTAATTATATAATATATAATGGTATAATAAAATAATATAATAGTATATCATTTTTCCAATTACATGTAAAGATAATTTTCAACTTTTATTTTTGTAAGGTCTTGAAACCCATTTTTTCTCCTTTCTTCCCATATCTCCCTCATCACAATGCTAGCAAACAATCTGATATAGGTTATATATATACATTTACTTTTTTTTCTTTTTTTAATTTTATTTTTTATTATAGCTTTTTATATACAAAACATATGCATGGGTAATTTTTCAATATTGACCATTGCAAAACCTTCTGTTCCAACTTTTCCCCTCTTTCCCCCCACCCTCTCCCCTAGATGTCAGGTAGTCCCATACATGTTAAATATGTTAAAGTATATGTTAAATGCAATATATGTATACATAGTTATACAGTTATCTTGTTGCACAGGAAAGATTGGATTTAGAAAGAAGGTAAAAATAACCTGAGAAGAAAAACCAAAAATGCAAGCAAACATTAACAGAAAGAGTGGAAATGTTATGTTGTGGTCCACACTCATTTCCCAGTGTTCTTTCTCTGGGTGTAGCTGGTTCTGTTCATTATTGATCAATTGGAACTGATTTGGATCCTCTCATTGTTGAAGAGGGCCACATCCATTGATCATCATGTAGTATTGTTGTTGAAGTGTATAATGATCTCCTGGTTCTGCTCATTTCATTTAGCATCAGTTCATGTAAGTCTCTCCAAGCCTCTCTGTATTCATCCCGATTGTCATTTCTTACAGAACAATAATATTCCATAATATTCATATACCACAATTTATTCAGCCATTCTCCAATTGATGGGCATCCACTCAGTTTCCAGTTTCTAGCCACTACAAAAAGGGCTGCCACATACATTTTTGCACATACGGGTCCCTTTCCTTGCTTTAATATCTCTTTGGGATATAAGTCCAATAGTAACACTGCTGGATCAAAGGGTATGCACAATTTGACAACTTTTTGAGTATAATTCCAAATTGCTCTCCTTATGTACATTTGCTTTTAACAAAAAAAATTAGAACAAAAGAGGAAAACCATGAGAGAAAAAAAGGGAGGAAAAAAGGTGAATATAGTATGCTTCATTCCATGTTTAGTCTCCATAGTTCTCTTTCTGGATATAGATGGCATTTTCCATCCAAAGTGTATTAGAATTGACTTGGATGATTGAATCGCTGAGAAGAGTTAATTCTGTCATAGTTGATCTTCACACAATCTTCTTGTTGCTATGTATAATGTTTTCTTGATTCTACTCGTTTCACTTAGCATCAGTTCATATAGATATCTCAAGGACTTTCTGAAATCATTCTGCTGATCGTTTCTTACAGAACAATAATATTCCATAACATTCATATACCACGACTTATTCAGCCATTCTCCAGCTTATGAGCATCCACTCAGTTTCCAGTTTCTTGCTACTACAAAAAGGGACACCACAAGCATTTTTGCACATGTATGTCCCTTTTCCTCCTTTATGATCTCTTTGGGATACAGGCCCAGTAGAAACACTGCTGAATCAAAGGGATGCACAGTTTGATAGCCCTTTGGGCATAGTTCCAAATTGCTCTCCAGAATGGTTGAATCAGTTCACAACTTCACCAACAATGTATGTGTCCCAGTTTTCCCACTTCCCCTCCAACATTTATCATTCTCTTTTCCTGTTGTCTTAGCCAATCTGAGAGGTATGAGATCGTACCTCTGAGTTGCTTTAATTTGCATTTCTCTAATCAAAAGTGATTTAGAGCATTTTTTCATATCACTATAGATGGCTTTAATTTCTGCATCTGAAAATTGTCTGTTCATATCCTTCAACCATTTATCAATTGAGAAATGACTTGTATTCTTATAAATTTGGCCCGGTTTTCCATATATTTTATGAATGATGCTGTCAAAAAAAAATCCCAGCTTTCTGTTTTCCTTCTAATGTTGTCTGCATTGATTTTATTTTTGCAAAAACTTTTTAATTTACATAATCAAAATTATCAATTTTGCATTTTAAAATGTTTTGTAGTTCTTTTTTGGTCATAAATTTCTCCCTTTTGCAAAGATCTGACAGATAGAGTATCCCTTATTCTCCTAATTTGCTTATAATATCAACCTTTATGTCTAAATCATTTACTCATTTCAACTTTATCTTGGTATAGGGTATGAGATGTTGGTCTATGCCTACTTCCTAGCATACTATTTTCCAATATTCCCAACAATTTTTGTCTAAATAGTGAATTCTTATTCGAGAAGCTAGAATTTATCAAACACTTCATTACTATAGTCATTAACTATTGTGTCTTTTGTACCTAACCTATCTATTCTACTGATCCACCATTCTATTTCTTAGCAAATACCATATGGTTTTGATGGCTGCCACTTTATAATACATTTTTAGGTCTGGCACAGTTAGGCTACTTTCCTTTGCAATTTTTTTCATTAATTCCCTTGACATTCTTAACCTTTTTTTTTTTCAGATGAATTTTATAATTATTTTTTCTAGCTCTATAAAATAATTTTGGGCAGTTTGGTATAGCACTGAATAAATAGATTAATTTAGGTAGAATTATCATTTTTTTTATATTATCTTGATTTATCCATGAGCAATTAGTATTTTTCCAATTGTTTAGATTTGACTATATTTGTGTGGAAAGCATTTTGTAATTATGTTCATATACTTCCTGGGTTTTCTTGGTAAGCTCCCAAATATTTTATATTGTCTACAGTTATTTTAAATAAAATTTTTCTTTTTGTCTCTTGATGCTGGATTTTTTGGTAGCATGTTGAGATGCTGATGATTTTTGATGAGTTGAGGTTTATTTTATATCCTGCATGTGTACTAAAATTGTTTATTGTTTCAAGTAGTTTTTTGGTTTTTGGTTTTGTTTTTTTGCTAAGGCAATTGAGGTTAAGTGACTTGCCCAGGGTCACACAGCTAGGAAGTGTTAAGTGTCTGAGATCAGATTTGAACTCAGGTCCTCCTGACTTCAGGGCTCTATTCACTGTGTCACCTAGCTGCCCCTGTTTCAAGTAATTTTTTGATTGATTTTCTAGGACTCTCTAAGTATATCATCATATCACCTGCAAGGAATGATAATTTTATTTCCTCATTGACTATTCTAATGCCTTCAATTTCTTTTTTTCTTATTGCTAAAGCCAATAATCATCATTATAACCACTATTATTCGATATTGTATTGTAATTATACAATATTGAATAGTAGTGGTTATAATGATGATTATTTCACCCCTAACCTTACTGGGAATGCTTCTAGTTTATCCCTGTTACATATAATGCTTACTTATAGTTTTAGATAGATGCTACTTATCATTTTAAGGAAAACTCCATTTATTTCTACATTCTTTGGTGTTTTTAATAGGAATAGGTGTCAAAAGCTTTTTCTTCATCTATTGAGATAAAAATGATTTCTGTTGATTTTGTTATTAATATGACATTAATATGACTGGCATAAATCCCAGTTGGTCATAGTATATTGACCTGGTGCTAACTTGCTGTAATCTCTTTGCTAATATTTTCTTTTAAAATTTTGCATTGATATTCATTAGGGAGATTGGTCTATAATTTTCTTTTTCTTTTTTGGCTCTTTCTAGTTTGAGTATCAGCACCATATTTGCTATCATAAAAGAAATTTGGCAGAACTCCATTTTCCCCTATTTTTCCAAATAACTAATTGTTCTTTAAATGTTTAGTAGAATTCATTTGCAAATCCATTTGCCTTGGAAATTTTTTCTTAGGAGGTTCATTGATGACTTGTTTAATGTCTTTTTTCTAAAATGAGGTTACGCTATTCTGGAGAGCAATTTGGAATTATACCCAAAGGAGTATAAAATTCTGTATACCCTTTGATCCAGCAATATCTCTAGTTGGTCTATATCTCAAAGAGATTATGAAAAAGGGAAAAGGACCCACATGTCCAGAAATGTTTGTGGCAGCTCTTTTTGTAGTGACAAGGAACTGAAAACTGAGTGGATGCCCAGAAGTTGAGGAATGGCTGAATAACTTATGGTATATGAATATAATGTAATATTATTGGTTTATTAGAAATGATTAGCAAGCTGACTTCAGAAAGGCTTTGGAGAGACTTTTGTGAACTGATGCTAAGTGAATAGAGCCAAGAGAATGTTGTACAAAGTAACAAGAAGATTATGTGATAAATCAATTGTGATGAACTTGGCTCTTTTCAACAGTGAGGTTTTCAGGCCAATTTCAATAGACTTGTGATGGAGAGAGCCATCTGCATCTAAAGAGAGGACCATGGGGATTGAATGTGGATCACAACACAGTATTTTCAACTTTTTGTTGTTTGCTTATTTGTTTTTTTTTTCTTTCTTATTTTTTTTTTTATTTTGATCTGATTTTTCTTGTTTAGCATGATAAATGTGGAAACATGTTTAGAAGAATCACAGATAAGTAACCTATACTGGATTACTTGCTATCTAGAGAAGGGGGGAAAGGAGGGGGACAGAGAAAAAAAAATGGAACCTAAGGTTTTGTGAAGATGAATGTTGAAAAGTTTTTATGTATTTTGAAAAATAAAAGACTATTATTATTTAAAAAATAAAATAAGATTAAGTCTTTTATTTCCTCTTCTGTTAATCCAAGCTGTTTATATCTCTGTAAATATGCATCCGTTTCAGTTAGATTGTCAGATTTGTTGGCATATAATTAAGCAAAATAGCTTCTAATTATTGCCTTCATTTCTTCTTCATTGATGATAAATTCACCCTTTTAGTTTTTGAAACTGGTAATTTGGGTTTTTTTCCCCTTTTCTCTTTCTAATCAAATGAACCAAAGGTGTTTTTTTGTTTTGTTTTGTTTTTATATAAAAGTATTTGTTTTATTTATTAGTTCAATAGTTTTCTTACTTTCAATTTTATTAATCTCTCCTTTGATTTTTCAGAATTTTTTATTTGATATTTAATTGGGGGTTACTCTTTTTCTAAATTTTTAGTTGTATACTCAATTCATTGATCTTTTCTTTCTCTATTTTATTCATGTAAGAATTTAAAGATAGAAAATTTCCCCTAAGAACTGCTTTGGCCGCATCCCATAAGTTTTGGTATGTTACCATAATTGTCATTCTCTTGAATGAACTTATTGTTTCTAGGAGTTGTTGTTTGACCTCACTAAATTGTTTGATTTCCAAATAGTTTTTGCCTATCTTTCCATGGTCCTTTATTGAATGTAATTTTTAACTTACTATAGTTCAAAAAAAGATGCATTGACAATTTCTGCCTTTCTGTATTTGATTATGAGGTTTTTATGCCCTAGTACATGGTCAGTTTTTGTACTATTGAGAAGGTATATTCCTTTTTATCTCTACTCAGTTTTCTCCAGAGGTCTATCATATTTAAGTTTTCTAAAATTCTGTTCACTTCTTTAATTATTTATTTATTTATTTTGTAGTTAGATATATAATTCTGAGAGGGAGAGATTGAGTTCCCCCACTAGTATTGTTTTTCTGTCTACTTCCTGTAACTGAAAACTTCATTTCTAAGAATTTGATTCTGTCCCCCTTGATGCATATATATTTAGTACTGATATTATTTCATTGTCTATGATACTTTTTAGCAGAATGTAGTTTTGCTTTCTCTGAGATCAGAATTGCTACCCCTGCTTTTTTTTTACTTCAGCTGAAGCATATTATATTCTGTTCCAGTCTGTTACCTTTGTTCTGTCTGTTTTAAATGTGTTTCTTATAAACAATATATTGTAGGATTTTGGGTTTTAATACATTCTGTAACCACTTCTGTTTTATGGGAGAGTTCATCCCATTCACATACACAGTTATGATTACCACCTCTGTATTTCCTCCACCCCATCCTATTTTCTCCCATGTTTAGACTTTTTTCTCTTTTCACCTTGTCTCTCTTCTTCAGTGTTTTGTTTCTGACCAGCCCTCCCCTCAGCCTGCTCTCCTTTTTATAACACCTCCTCCCTTTTCTTACCTACCATTTTTGCCCTCCCTCTATCCAGCCTGTCTCTTTTCTTTCCTCTTTCTCCTCTACTTCCCTATAATGTAAGATATATTTCTATACTCAACTGAATATGCATTGAGCCATATCTGATGAGAGTAAACTTCAAACAATACTTGTTCCCTTTTCTTTCCCTCTACTATAATAGGTTTTTGTGCTTCTTTATAGGATCTAATTTACCCCATTTTACCTCACCTTTCCTCTTCCCCAGTACAATCCTTTTTCCACCCCTTAATGCCTTTTTAAATTTCATCACCTCAAAATCAATTTATATCCACACCCTCTATCTATGTATACCCTTTCTAGCTGCCATAGTAAAAGATACAGTTCTCAAGAATTAGAAGTATCATCTTTCCATGTAAAGAAAGACTTCATCTTCATAGGATAGTGGTTACAGGTCTTTGGTGATTGAGCCTATAACCTTAGGGCTATTTAGATCTTATGAATCAGATCAAATAGCCATACTTAGCCAGCATGATTAGAATATCTTAAGTAGAAACTATAGCAATATTTATTCTGACCTGCCTGGTATTTGGATTAATATGAGTAAATTATTTTCAAGGCCTGTCAAACCCTACTATCTAACATTAGTGCCACATAGATTGCCCTGGAGTTTTGCTTAGCGAGACTAGAGGGTGAAAAACAAAATTAGAAACCTTTATCCTGCAGCTAAATTGCTACTCTCTATACCTAAGTTTATAAGATTTTTTAAAAATTGATTATATCTTGCCTTTTATTGTTCTTTAACTGTTCATTGTTTATCAGGCTTCTTTTTCACTTTATGGAAGGCAAACTCCTTGGAGGCACAGGTCCTGTCTATTACTTCTTCATTTCTTTGTAGCACTGAAAATAGCACTGTAGGGACTTGGGAAATAATTATTCATTGGTTGCTTGCACCATCTTCACAAACAAGTAAAATATGATCCTTCTTTTGAAGCTGGGAGGGACCTTAGAGATTATCTACAATATTTTAAAGATCACAAGATCAGGATTTAAATCCAGATTCTCTGACTCAAAATCCAGCATTTTCCTCTGCTTCACAAAGCCACACATCTTGTTGAGTTCAAAAAGGAAAGAAAACGAAAAACATTTCCTTGTAAAAATGACTAAATGTAATGGCTTCTCCTAGAGAGGTTCCAAAACAGTATGGTCAGTAAGACACTTCTGATCATCAATGCACTCCTAGAATATATCTAAGACAGTTAAAGGCAGTTGACTCATCTTGGATCCATCATTCCTTCATGGTCTTCTACCCTAGAAGATGCAGGAAGAGTGCAGTTATAAAAACTTCTACCAGTTTCAAACGAGGGATGCAGAAGCTAGCAATCTCTTCACTGCAAATCTGGAAAGATCCACCCAGGATCCAAATTGTACTTGTACTCAAACAGCCTTGGGGATTATATCCCCATATTAAAATGGTTCTTGTATTTTAGCATTTTTTACAGGAAAATGGACTTTTTTCCTTTTTTTTCATTTTTCAATCCAGCAAGATATGTAACTTTATGAAATAGTGTTTCATCTCAAGTAAGAAGAACTGGTCCTATGAATTTAGATAATCTATAAAATATAGTAGGTGCTCTCTAGGGTCCCTCCCTGCTTTAAATATGACCAACATTTTACCCAACAGGAATGAATATAACTTTGTATAGTAGAATATTGTGCTATAGAACACACACTTTAGAGGGAGCAGTGACTTTTCTCTTGCATGTTAGCATTTTGTGTGAGTGTGTGTGTGTGCGTGTAAATGTGTGTGTGTTCTTATGTTTATATGAATGTGTGGGAGACACAGAGACAGATACAGAAACAAAAAAAGAGGGAAGGAGGAAAGAGAAGAGAGACAGACAGAGAGAGGGAGAGACAGAGACAGAGAGAGATAGAGACAGAGACAGAAACTGTGAGAGACAGACAGATGAGGGTGAGGGGAAAAAGAGAGAGAAAGAGAGAGAGAGAAATTCCTTTCTTTTCATTTTAATTTATGTCATTCCTTTACTTGCCATAGAGGGGAGGGGATGGGGGAAGGAGGGAAAAATTTTGCAAGGGTTAATATTGAAGAATTATCCATGCATATATTTTGAAAAATAAAAGGCTTTAATAAAGAAAAAAATTGTCATTCCCAAAGGTATAATAAAAATAAACTAGCAATAAGAGATGAATAAATCTGCATGTCATCTTTCTCTACTGAGCAGCAAGTCTTCTTAGTAGTTAACTATCAACTTAAAAACTTTCTCTTAGAGCACACAATGAAAGTTTCCTCAGTACCCAGAAATTCTCTTATCTTTTTCATCTTCTGCCTCCTTTATTTTATAAGATGCCTCCAGTCCTTTCATTTTTGTTCCACATTCCCTCTCCATTACACTATCTTAAAAAAAAAATCATGACAGAGTTTACTCTTTACTACTAAACAGGTCCCTAGATCTGAATGAGGGATCCTGGCCAGATTGAGGTCACACTATCTCAGTTTTTCTGGCTCTTTGGGGCTTCTCCTCAATGTAAGGCACTTAAAGCTTTAATTTGCTAACATCTAAAGTTTCCCCAGAAGGGAATGGAAAGGTACAATGTCCAGTGAGATAGGACAGCTATTTATTTCCTCCATATAAAACACAAAAGTCTCATAAGCAAATATTGACTGACTTAAAATATAATACAGTAACCCACAAATACTGTTATATCCTTCCATGAAGTTGATGCTTTCTAAAAATATAAATTTTTTAATAAACAAAAACCTACCTTTTCTCCTCTCCTACCTCAATTTCCACATTGTGAAAGAAAAAAACACCCTTGTAATAAAAAATATATAGTCAAGTTGTAATAAAAATATATAGTCAAGTAAAACAAATTCCCTTATTGGCCATGAAGTAGATAGGCAGATGGACAGCCAGATATATACATACAAAACACATATATGCATATGTACACACACATACCACATTGTATGTATATGTATAGAACACATGTGTGCACACACATAGTTGTACATATGCATGTGTATGGGTGTGCATATGTGTGTTTATATGTGTGCACATATGCACTGTGTGCACATACTTATCCATATAGATGTACCTCTGTGTGTATGTGTATTCCTGAGTGTCTGTACCTTGACCTCTCTTTTAGTAGATAAGTGGCGTGTTTCATCATAAAATCTAGGAGGTTGACACAAAAAACATTAAAACTAGAGACTTTAGTCAGCCTGTTGAGCAAGCATTTCACCTTCACCTTAATTCTGTCCTGTCCAAACAAACCCCTGATTTCTGGCCACCCAGACCAGGGCTTGATGGTCTACTCTAGAAAGGTGCAATTGCAGAAATTCTTACCAGTCAGTTCCAAATGAAGGACCCTTAGCAGCCTCTTAACATACCAGGTTGCCTCCAAAGTTAGTAAGGTCCATCTCAGGATCATAATTGTATTTAAGCTTAAGGAAAGAAATGCAAAAAAGACAGAAAAGTCAGAGGCCCCAAACTCTGGTAATACATGGTCTAGTGGCAATGTATAAGTCTGCCGCCTTAGGTTCCAGTGGGACTAGGAGTTCTCTCCCACATTTATAGGAAATTCCAAAGTGTTTCATAAGACACAAACCAGGAATAGAAAAAAGAGAGTGAGAAGAGAATCTGTCTTTTCCTTTAAAGTCTACTGGGCAACTCTTCCTGGCTCAATGGCCAGTGATCTCTCCCTGTATCTCCCTTTTCCTGACATCATCAAATAGATCAGAGTATTTTATCATCCTCAAAGAGCAAACCCTATGTCATTACATGAGCTACCAAAAGTAGTCCAGTATTCTGCAAAGCTAATAAAAATACTCCCATTACAAAAGGAAGAAAAAAGAAAATCTGAGTTTATCTTTAGATGCCGTCACTCCCCATCAGCTCTCTGCAATTCTGTGGTTCTGATCTCCCTCTGGAGGCTACAGAACATTTGGAGGACAAGAAGAAAAGCCAGAGAGCAGGAAAGCAAATCCTGCTCAACAATTGACAAGATGCAAAATACAAAGCCATCAAATTCCCCACCCCCTTATTTTACAAAGGAGGAAACCAGGGACCAGAGAAGGGTAATAGCTTGCCTAGAGTCTTGGATAGGACAATCTACCCTTTTTTTTATTCCTCCTCCAGAGTTTTTATTAGATGCATTATAGCCTTGAAAGGACTGAGGTAGAAACAAGAACAGTTAGAAATCGCTAGCATATGTTATGGCACTAGATCTCATTCTTTTATCCAGTTATCATAATAACCCAGTAATTTAGGGAAGATATAATGTATCTTCAAAATCAATCAATAAGTTTCAAATATATAAATATGTATTTACAGAAAGATAAAGAAACTGAAAGGCTTAGATAAAGTATCACCTTGCCCTTAAGGTTAACCAACAGGTTCCTAATAAAATTGATCAGATTTTAAATGATGTTTCTTCTAATCTTATGCTTTTCCCCATTATGGTAGGATACCTGGCCAGTGAATGTTCTTTGCTAAAATAAAATCTGCCCTCATGAGAATCCTTTAGTTCAGAAGAACCTTCCATGACCCCGGCTTCCAATAAAATTCAAACTAGTAAACGCCAAACACCATCTTTGGATTCTTCCTACATATAAACATCATAAAAGGCCACTGTGATGAAAGGGACCAAATCAAGAGGATTAGTCAACATGAGCTTCTTGGATGTGGCGAGTTTCTAAGTCAGAATTCTGAAGTGAGAAGCCCAAAGAGGCTGCAGCATCTCTCCAGACTCCCTCCTATTGCTCATCTCCCCATATCTCCCTCCCTCCAGGGACACTGCACAAAGGACAGCATCTGTGCCAGATTTGTATTCTGCCTGTATCCTACAACTTGTCTTTCTCTTTTTTTTTTCTCTGAAAGATAAACATCTCCCCCTCTTCCCCCTCATCAACCTCCTCAGGCCTACAGCTCCCTATTTGTGTACCTGATGGTGCTATCCACTCTAAAATGCATTACTGCAGGCCCAT